>NW_012133456.1:0-600 GCF_000313525.1 Fibroporia radiculosa | reverse complement strand
TGGGTGTGCTATGTTGAGTGTCGATCGGACCTGCCGGTCTCGTCCCCAGACACGCATCACACCGAGGGACTGCCAGCCGAGCTCGGTGTTGCCACCCGGCTGGATGTGCATCAGTCGGTAAAGACGGGTAGACAGGACCAAGAGGTCCGCGTCATTATTATTATTCACGGGCCACAACGGCTGGGGTGCGCGCACAATATAAACAGGATCTCATGTATGATGTAGGAGGGATCGTTTCACGCAGCATGGCGATTGGCGACTATGCGAGCTATATACAGATGAGAGATGGCTGATCGAGGCTAGTCTTTCCTGAAACCGGCGGCCAGCAAGTGCGCGGCGCACTGGCGGACGGCTGAGAATGGTGAAACGGGCGACGCGCCCTGGGTGCAGACGGGGCGGAACTGGAAGGGACTTGGCGCATGCCGGCATGAGGCCGTGCTCAATGGGCGCGCGCAGGAGGGTGACGGGGTCGACGCCCGCCTGCATGCATTGCGGCTCCGCTCCATTCACACAGCGCGGGCTTTGAATCGATCGCAGGGTGGGCCGCGCGGCAAGTGATCGGAATGTGATCAGGATTGAAACTCCGAGGATGGCGGGGGG
>NW_012133455.1:8047-23464 GCF_000313525.1 Fibroporia radiculosa | reverse complement strand
TCACTGATCCAACTCAGTGTTTCATACTTATTAAACTCTATTCATTTTGCTCTATTTAAGTAGCACTGCTTTTGCTACTGTACTTTAGTTCTGTCCTCTTGTTCCCTACGTACACTTCATAGGGACATCTCTAGTAATAGACTCAGTTGTCTATTTCAGTCTTAGTCTGAAGCTTAGCTTCAACCAGTATACTCTCTCAAACCGCTATCAGATATAGCGGCTCAGTCTACAACTCTAGTTCAGTGCAGAACTATAGCGTGTATAAGTCCCAGTAACAGTTAATCAGTTGAACTCCTGATCCTCAGTCGTTAGGTCCCTTAACATATGGTGCATCTCACTATTTGTTCGACAGAACTACCAACATACTACACATCATACACCCCATCTACCCAGTGAGAAATATACTGTCAGTGTGAGGCAATTATATTTGCACTGGCAACACTGATTGAGTGCTCAAGTACTTATGTCCCAAGCTACCTGGGTCTTTTAACCTATAGTATCTGTACTACTTGCATGCACACATGGCGTGTTACAAAGAGTCATCAGCAACTAAATCTCACAAAGCCCATTTATCTATCTCGCCATTACTTTAATGCCAGTGTGTGACTTGTCAGGATTAATCTGGCAGTTACTGTACTTACCTTGTTAATAATAGTTTTGCTAATGGCTTGTACCTATTGGGCACACCATATTTAGGCTGCACCTTTATTGTTGCCTCCCAGACTGCCTGTATTGGCACACCATTGGGACAGAAGAATCCCCAAAGCTTGCTGTTTGTCAAGGTATCACCCTTGACTTTAACCATAACCCTTACCCTCACTTGTGATGCTAGTGGTTGTAAGAGAGAAGTGAGGTGCTTGTCTTAAGAGCTGGTTGGCTCAGAGAGTGGCTAGAGGGTAAGTGGCAAGGTAGATGAGAGAATATCAAGTCTGGCCTCTCTATGCTGTATTACTCTGGTATTTATACATGAGGGACCAGACCCCTAACAATACTGGTAGTACACCTAACACTTAGGCTGACTGATACTCCTAATACACCATAGGCTACCTAAGAATACCTGACATGTGAACACTCTGCCTCATGTTGAGTCAGTAGCTCAACTATGATAATCACCTGAACAGCTAGGTGTAGTTCTAGGCATGATGGGGATATTCCATAGCCTTTCCCAATTGATGGGATAACCACCTGACTAGTCACGTGTCACTATCTAAATGTGTACTTAAACAGGAAGATATCTAATCTAATCAGATATAGATCATCTTAGCACTGAGATAAGATAGACACTTTGAAATTCTATGACACTGTTGATCAACAATGTGGATGCACACAAGACTCCTGGACAAGTTTGCATTGCAGCCAAGACTCCATCTAGCTTGACTTGAAATCCCTTTACACTTATCAGGAACAAGGTTTGTAGGAGTATAGAAATGGGGATTCAATTCACCTTTATTTTGACCTGGTCATCAGCCCTCCCCAGGTGTTCAAAATCTCTATCTTCCCTCAGACACCTGATGTTGCTGGTATTGAACATAAGTCTACTAGAAGCTCTTGGACTCAGAAAACACAATTATAGCATGTGAAATAATACTCACCCGGTTCAGCTAAATAGGTCCAGTAGAAATCTGATCTTGCACAGATTGGAAAGGTTGAGATATCCTTGGCATACACCAAGTCCACCAGCCCATATGATTCCTGCCTTGCCTTTCACAACCAGTTGAAGGTCATTGTCTAGCACATAAACAGTGTTGTTGGGAGCAGGATTTCCAATGGTAAGTAGCCCTCCCAACTGATGGCAATGCATGGCATTGACTATAGTAACCTGGGGATTTGGATATAAGCAGCTTCTCAATCAACTGGGCACCTGAGAAGATTTTAAAGATAGAATATGTACCTCAGTTGGGCTGCACAAATTGTAAAATGTGACATATGGCATCCATCTATCTGCCAAAGATATAGGACACAGCTCTCCTGCAGTTGCAAAGATACACATATTGTCAAAGTATCTCCTCTGATACTTGACCAAAACAAAACCCTAACCCTAACACTCACTGTTGGTGCTAGTGGTTGATAAGAAGAGGCTTTGGGTTACTTGGTCTTCTAGAGCAGTGAGCTTAGAGGATTGCTTGTCAATTAGGAGACAAGTAGAACTATATAATCAGTCTGGTCTCTCTACACTGTATTGCTCTGGTATTTATATATGAGGGACCAGACCCCTAACACTACTGGTAGTATACCTAACACTTAGCTGACTGGTGCACCTAATACACCATTGGGTATCTAAGAATACTTGAAACATGAACACTCTGCCTTGTGTTGAGTCAGTAGCTCAACTGATGATCACCTGAATGGCCTGGTGTGGTTCTAGATGTGATAGGGATATTCCCCTTGTGATGGGGATTCCCCATAGCCTTTCCCAATTGATGGGACAACCATCTGACTAGTAACATGTCACCATCTATCACACTATCTTTATCTAGTAAGATATCTAATTGGATAAGATATAGATCATCTAGATGCTGAGATAAGATGGATGCTAAGAAATTCTGTGACACATGTTTGGAAATTCAGCTAGGTTGTGCTGGGCAAGAATGAAAGAAATAGAGATAATAATATCCACAGACTTAAGGGTTCTCAGCCAGTCTGGGCACCTTGGGCTGCACAGATAGAGAGTACCACCATTGGTGAGACAGCCTAGTATCTCTCATGCACACATGTCAAATACAACATTTATCAACTGAGAAATGCGAGTACCCAGAGCAATGCTCAGATTGCCAGAAGAGATACAGCACTGTGCAATCAGTGTAAGTTCCCTTGTCCTCATGTAATGACTGGTGACACACAGTTTGTAACACTCAGGTAACTGACAGCAACACCCTTTGGGTATCCAGTTGTACCTTCCTGGGAGATCAGTACATGTACTCCTACAGGTGATGGTCATGGTCATTTACTCACCTGACATGTATATGACATAAGCACAGTCCAAGGAGTTCAATTCATCTTCTGATTTTGTGAGTGCCATGAGATCAGTTGATTGCAACCTGGACACCATGGCCTTGAGGCAGCAGTAAGGTGACTCAAGGGCTGTAATATTTGCTTGGTGAAGGTAAGCTCTGGATATCAGGGTGACAACAGGTTTGGAGTCCCAGATAACAGCACACAAGGTACTGTTTGTGATGAGGCACCCATTGAGAGGAACATAGGCAGCTCCTGCATGTAAGACACCAAGAATACCTATGATTTGGGCTATTGACTGTTTAATGATAAGGCATACTCATGTTCCCCAGCAGATACCATGGGCACAGAGAGCAAGAGCAAGCTGGGCTGAGTGAGTGTCCAAGTCTTTGTATGAGATTTTCTGGTTGGTATGATTTTCAACTGCTATACTCTGTAGAATGTTGATAGCACAAGTGCAGAATGCTTCATGAACCAAGGTATACAGGATTGTAGATTTGGGAGCAATACTCAAGCTAAGACCCTTATCCAGAATTTGTAGCAATTCATTGGTGGGATGAACCACTAAAGAAGATGAAAATTGTTATTGTGTGACTCTTGCATGCAAGTAGTAAATCATGCCTACCTTTACTGAATAAATGTAATGGAAAAATTGAGTGTAATATGTCTGATATAGATTGTGGTTTGAGTCTAGCTGCTTAGTGTTCAAGTTGTCTTAAACTTGAACAGCATCTCAAATTTTTGTGATAATCAGTAGTTCATGGTGATAGATATACCAATGCCTTGCTTCCATCTGCAAGAAATGTGAAATCCAAAAATTATGCTAACTATGAAATCAAACTGAGTTCTGGTTAAATGATCTATATGAAACATTAATTCTTTCAAACTTTAGTTACTCTGTCTCCACTACATTGGTTGCTTGACCATATCACAGCAGCTAGAGGGTGTGAACATACATGGCAGCAGAAAGATAGGATACACACAAAGTCAAATGGAGGGTGACATGTATATCCTTGATCAGAGGCCTTGATATCCAAGTTCTGATCAATCATTGCCAGGGCCATAGTGGCCTCCATCAGCTGCTTTACTATATAGCCACACTGTTTAAGTCCTTGGAAAAAGCTCTGGGATTCTTCTGGATGGAGTACTAGAACAATATAAATGACTTTACTGAAATCTTAGATAGCATCCCTAGGCATGTGGAGAATGATGATCCTCTAGTCACTAAAAGATTATTGAGCCGTGGCAGGTGGGGGTTTGAGAAGTAAATGTGTAAGCCTCCTCAGAGTTGATGACCTGGCCCAATGTGAGGGGAGCTAGTCTTGTGGAAATGGCAGACAGAGGCATTAGGGTTGAGTGGGGATGACAGTGAATGGGAGGGTAATGAGTGTGGGGCTTAGGTGGTACAATAACAGGGTTGGGACAGGTTGCAGCATGAGTCATTGGAGAGGGCCAAATCCTTGGAGAATGGATCAGATGGTGGGCATGACTGAGGTTGTAGAATGCAGGACCAACCTGGGTGAAGAGTGTTGTTGATGGTGTTGCATGACTGGAATAGGTCAATATCAATGACAGCAACAATTATGACAATGGCAAAGAGTATGAGAAAAGGGATAGGGGGGTGTCCATAATGCAGTGGAGCCTTTCCTGCACTGCATTAGAGTGGCATAATGATTACCAGGGAGGAGCTGTCTTGTGCAACAGTTAGCATGGAGGGGGGACTGCATGGCAGCATAAGAGGCTGAAGGCATGGGAGGCAGGAGAGGTGAGCAGCACAAGGAGAGCAGGGCATGAGTGGCAAGAGAAGGGCAGAGCAGCTATGCTCATCAGCAGGGGCAGGAGCTCTAAGTAATAGGTTTGAGCTTGCACTCTTCCTTTGAGAGAAAAACACACTATTTCCTATCATATAGCAAGTAAGGAGGTGATTAGATCTGAAGGGTGAGACCACTGTATATGTCATGCCTTTACAGTACCAACTTGGGTGCTGTGGCAGCCAATCTTGCACAGCTTGCTAACTGGTGGCTGAGTATGGCTGTAATGCTGAGCTCTCTCTCAGAATAGATTTTGAAGTCAGCACAACAACACTTTGCATAAAAATAAACATACAGGAGTCATCTGAACAATGCACTGAGTCTTCTGAAATATATTGCAAACTGATTATTGCAGGTCCATTATTTTCTTTCTCAGTCCACCAATGGGCAGACTCAGTAGAAGAAACCTGGTGCAGAGGTAAAATAAATAGATTAGTGTAGCAATGGAGATGAAGGACATACTGAACAGATAACATGCAATTGAGAGGAGGTCAATATTTGATGCATGGCAGCATTACTCATTTCATTGCCAACAAAATTAGAAGATACCAACATCTATATGTAACTTGTAAAATGGGTGCTATTGATCTACAGATGCATCAGTAAAATCCTCATCCCCTACTCATGATACTCAAGCTGACTGATACTCAGTTTCTTAAGATCTTGAATTGAAGAGGTATACTGATTTCCAGTACTGTTTCTGTAATCAAGTGAAGTTAAGTACATTGAAAAACCAAGTAAAATGTGGGCTTTGCTGATTCTGGTTCAGATACCTGATTACTGGACAAGCTAAAATGTATCAGAGCAGTGTACAATACTTTTCATAAATACTTACAAGTCTAGACATACATATTTCAATGTATTTTAGTTTCTGAACTTGAGGATGAAAAGTGCTATAGCTGCAGAATCTATGTGTTGTATTGCTGAGTTCATAATCCAATCTTGGAGAATTATGTGGACTATATCTAGTATCATCTTTTTGGCTTTTGCAAATACCTCTATTTGTGATGAATATAGTTTTGGATGTATCACTGCATTGTTCAGAATATGCCCATATACTTATTTCTATGTAAAGTATTTTCCTATTGAGTTCACAATCCTATCCTGCAGAACTCAACACCAAAGCTATATTATGATATATTTCACCTATTATGATATATTGTAGAAATACCTCATAATTAATTGAAATATCATACTACACTTGGTTAAATGTCTCAGGAGGTTTTTATAGATATAGCTGCAATTAGTTTTTAGCACTGAGTATCTATCACATAGCACAAGTATGCACTTATTGGATTAAGCACACATTCAGGCAGAGTTCACTATTGATAGTAGACTATTGTGAATAGTCATATAAGATATAGTAGCTTACAGATTACAGCCAGCAGTAATTGGCAGTCTGGTAAATCACACTATAGGCACAACCTTTGAATCATTCTCATGAATATCACTCCATGACTCCTGAATTTTCCTGTTTCCACCCTCTTTACTATTAGTGTGAATATCTCTCATCTCATGTTGCTCTACAGTAACTAAGACCTGCACTGAATTAGAGATGTAATTTGATAGTCAAGTCAAACAATTTTACTTGTGTTTTCTGGTTTGAATGATTACCAGAGGCAGAGGTAAGAGTCTGTCAAATAATGTCAAGTTCTTATAGACAAACAACAAATATACAGAAAAAATCACTACTGATCTTTGCTGTACACCTTTAGGTGCATATAGGAAGACTCTAGAATTGAGGCTTGACATAACAGAGTTACCAAAACTATAATTGATAAATATATAGCATATATAATTGCTAGAAAAAAATAAATAGACTCACAGCTTGCACAGGGTATAATTAAAAGCTGATCAAACATGAGAAACATTTATACAGCATGAATGTAATGTAACTCAGTACCTAGATGAAGTCCTCCACTCTGCGCAGTAAAAATTAAATGAGAGCAGGTATGCTTACAATTATAATAGACATACCTTGAAAACAATAAGATCACCCAATGCAAACCTTGCAGTCAAAAGGCCATTTGACAAAGTAACTGATAACCCATTAGTCTAAGCTCTACAGTTAGAAAAATCACATACTTTGAACAATCTGATTGACAACTGTGCTTGTTGTTGAATAATCTGAGTGTTTTTGTTGCTAAAATTCATGAGTATAAACAGAGTGAGAAAATAGTCATGACTAACCAGAATCTACACGTTAAATCATCCCCTTGATACTTGATGCCAACACAATCTCTAACCCTAAGACTCACTTCTGAGATAGACAGGTACTGGCTGGGTTGTTGATAAGCAGGTGGGGCTTGTTGATAAGCTGGTAGGCTCTGAGAATATTTAGTGCAGTAAGGAGAAGGGTAGATAAAGTATACTTAGTCTGTCCTTTCTCGATATATTGCTCTGGTATTTATACATGAGGGACTAGACCCTTAAATACTACTGGTAGTACACCTAACACCTAGGCTGACTGATGCTCCTAATATGCTATTGGTTATCTAAGAATACCAATGTGTGAACACTCTGTCTTATGTTGAGTCAGTAGCTTAACTAGTGACCACCTGAATGACCATGTGTGATCCTAAGCACTACTGAGGATATTCTCTTGTGATAGGGGTTCCCTATAGCCTTTCTCAATTGATGGGCAATCACCTGACTAGTCACATGTCACTATCTAATCATATACTTAAACAGGAAGATATCTAATCTAATCAGATATAGATCATCTAAGCACTGAGTTAAGATAGACACTTTGAAATTCTATGATACCACACTAGAGACAGAGAAATGATGGTATCTGTAATAGCTGCTAGAGACAGCCATACCAAAACAACTGTCTATTGATATATAATAAATCTGATAGCCTTTATTATCAAGCACATCAACATACTCCATATAGATTGAAATGTGGTATGTATGATTTAATTGCATTACTAACTGCAGTTCTTATCGCAGCTATTATATATCAAATAAAAATATAAAGTTATTCAGAATACAATTTTAGAAATATATAAAACTTACCACATGAACCAGAAGCCAGAACCATAATTATAAAGACAAGCCACTATTTTCTCAGTAAGTACATAAATTCTCCATGCATAGAGCATCTGAACTATCCATCCAATATACCCCTAAATAAATGTGTCAGAAAATATTTATATTTGCATATTCAATCTAACACACAGCTATCACTTTCTCTGATGCTGACTTTAGTTTATCACTGTGCAAAAAGGAACCCAAAAAAACTGACCTGTTTCTAGCACTAATCAACAAGATAATTTCAGTATATATAAACAGAAGAACCAATATCACTTACACTAGTCAGCATACAAGATTGCATGTGAATTGCCTAATTTTACATTATTATCTCAAACAGACTTCCAGTAGCTAAAAACTCACCAAAATTATTGATCAGAGTGTTATATATCCACCAGATGTTGAAGAAAGAATTCAAAGTATCAGCCAAAAAGAGAACACCAACCTGATTGGAGATCATTATAATCACATTTGGTAAATTCATAGAGTAGAAATAGACATACATAGTACTTTGACCAGATGGTGTCACTAAAACAGAATACTCATGTCAGTAAGTCTTTGAAATTATTAAGCCACATTTTACATACTTGGTATAAGTTGTATAGTAGAAGAAGATTTGAGTAATCATAACACCATAAAGCCTGTGCATATAGAGCAGATTCAGATCCATCTGGTTGTGATAAGTATTATATTTGCAAGTCATACATGATATTCATAAAACTTCCTGCTAGTGCAGGTCCATCTCTAAAATTATATAGTGAGTTATGAGCCAATTTAATTATAGAAACACTCTACACACATAGAGTTGGTATAATACACAAGCTGGGCAGCACTTATTGTTGCATTCACAGTGTCTGCCATAGTAGCATCAATGTCTCTGAAGAAGCAGTTGAAAAAATACTAGATGAGCCTAAAACTGAACCACTAAAGTGCCGTTTAGAGGGGATTCTGGGTCCACTGTCAGATCAAACAAGCACCTAAACACTAGCTTTTAATTGCTTCATTTGTATCATTCTCACCAGCTGAAGACTATGAATAGAAGCATAATAAGGCATCAATGCTTACGTAGAAGTTCTCCCGAGCTGGTAACCTACTAACACTAGGCTCTCAACTGCATCAAGCCTATGATAGTTGATAAGAGATAATATGTTACCATATTTCCACTGATATCAGTAGTGTTGAAGGGATTAATTTTTTTACAGGACAGATGCATGAAGCTAACTGTATTATTATGTAGCAGATATTAGAAGATGTTCAATAATGGGTTGTGATGCTAGATATATATGTATTTGACATGTTGTATAGTGACACTGCATCATGTCTTCATAGAACTGTCAGTACCATTCAGCTGTCAAAAATTACTCAAGCTATACTGTTTGGTTCATGTCTAATCTCATCATAGTCCCAGCAAGCACTACCAGAACTTGAAGTGTTAAACCATAGCCTCATGCTTGCCATTTACAACCAGTTCTGTGACAGGCACAGACAGGACCCATTCTGTAACTAATAACCATATAAGTGTGTGACTCAATAGGTTGTCCTTCAAGCTTCATGTGCTGCACATAATTGATCTGTGTGCATGAAGAGAATACAGGCTCTAGAGCAGCTATAGGCTTGAAGTTCAGTTCAAGTATAGATAGAACATCAGGCACATAAACTGCAAGAATAGTGAAAGGAGACTGATAAGATGTACATGGTTCAAAATATCAAGATACTGTGCTAGTATGGACTTGGCCCACAAATTCTTGGTCCTAATAGGAGATGATGCACCTATAGTGATGAAAGAACATAGGAGCTGGGCTTTTGAGGATGCATTATTATGTCATATAGTGTCTAAGGCATGGCTGACCTTTGACAGCTAGTATGATGGAGTTGCAATCTGATCTCAAAGTTTGAGGCACATAACTTATATTTGGATGCTATACAGCAGCTTCTTCCTATAACACTGGTATGAGAAAACCAAAAAACCTCTGAATATTATGTGTATCCCAATCAACATGCCCCTCTGCTCCCAGCAACATCAGCAACACAGATGTGTTTGAAATACTAAGATCTGAGTGGACCTGAGGTGGCAAAAGCTTGTGCTGGTGACTCCAGCCAGTAACTTGGGCCACTTTTTTAGTGGGCAGATATGCTGAGAGAGCATAAATCAATGGAAATTACCAGCTTACATCTTGACAAATTGATGTTACCTGATGGACAGGTTGGATGTATGGTTAACTCAATGACCAGCATATGTTCTCATGAGACTGGATGGGACAAGAATACAACAACATCAAGAAACAACATCAAGAAAATTTAGTTTTTGCTTTATGTAACTTAGTAGGTCTTGATGAGGTTAAGAACATATCTTGCTATCTTTAAATTACTTGAGAGACAACTAAGCATTATAATGAAATTGCCTAAAGAAAATATCTCAGAGCTACTAGATAAGCTAGGATATAGATGTATAGAGGTCAGATGAAACTGTATATAGGATTAGTGTATGGGCTGAAAGAGTGGTGTAATAATAGTGTGTAGGCTCAAATAGTACTGCAAATAGAATTACTATATCATCTGAGGAGTCTACCATAGTTTGTAAGCTCAGATATAGCTATATATAAGATCCACAAGGGAGCATAAGATCATATTTCTGTGGGAAATATCATAATCATCCACCATTAGCAAAACATGATACTGTAGATTAATGAATGTATTAGAAGAAACATTATAACTGTAATGATAATATATATCTACATTATATCTGAGATATCTGACTTTCATATTGATGAAAACTTAAATCTCAATATTATCATTACTGGTAATGTGTACTTCACTCTGCCTTGTATAGTGCACTAACTTGACTTGACCTGCATAGGTGAGCATGAGTGACTGTGTGATAAGAAGCTGGTTCTGATAAGACCTACCACAAAGTTCTACATGTTATAGGCCACTCTTTATATAGGAGATTGTTTACTTCTAGTGCTATATAAATAGTATTTACGAGGCAGATCAAGCCTTAATTGTACATGTCTTATGATATAGTACAAGGCCATTAGGAATATATAACATTGTAGTTATGAAATATACTCAAGCATCTGCTTTGGTCTTTGATATGGTAAAAAAAAATAACAAGAATCTAAGATGAAGATACAGTGACTTGCTGCTACTTCTTTGAAAGGTTCATATCTATATACACATGAATACAAAGGACCACTGAATGTGTCTTTATAGTGGCCAGATCACCAATGTCAGCAATAGTTTTGTGCAAAGTATAATACAAAGTGAATCAGTACAGACAATCTTGATGTTTATAAGTGGGAAAGTAGACAAAGTGTGTACCTGAATTATCATGTCAGTGATTCATACCAATTTGCAGGATGATGTTAGGTGGATCAGTACTGAATCAGGCAAATATTCAGATATTCTTACATCTTCAAGTAAAAATGGCCAAAATGTACATTTGTATTTATTTCTTCCTGAATTTACTCTATATTCTTAAACAGGAATTATTATGCTGTTGATGTTGAGTTTCTCCCTAACCAAAATGTGTAGCTGAACAATATGACTGACCTTAATAGCTCTTTTAATGCTCAAAAAATTGATTATACTATGCCTTTACCTGGAGTAATTGGGTGTAGGATGGGCACTGTTTTTACAAAGTATATTCATGAGTAAACTTAGATCACCTGAGAGTCTTCTACCAATATTATATTGATAGTGAAACTTAACTTATTATACAGAATCATACAGCAGCAACTAGATGTAATAAAGAGTATGTATAGTGTGCAGGATGGTTCAAGACTGTTTATTGTGATATTAAATCTGAGTATTACATGTTCTAGTATAATGAATGCAGGTATTGAATTATAGCACTTGCTCAACACATTGAAAGAAGTTAGAACAGATATCAGTACTATATGGAATTATACATTTGTAATGATACCTGACAAAGCTATCATGTGGATTGAAACTGATGTTCTTGTGATGTGAGCATTTTGTTTTTGCCTGTAATAATTGATATTCTGCTTATTAAGTCTCCATCTTACTAGAATGTCTATATAAAAATATTGCAATTGTCTCTATTTCTTAGACTATCCAAATAGTCATGGTCACCTTCAATTCACCTCTGTGAATAATATAAACTCTCACCCAGATTTTAATGCAGTATCCCTCACTGAGTGTAGAGTTGTATTTATTTTCTGTATAAATATACTCAGTGTTCACTTGCAGAAAATCAGATGCTGCTTTTCTTTGATAGAGATACAATTTTAGACTTATCTTAGATTCTTATACACTTGAAACAGACTTGTTCATAGTTCCATCAAATGTCAATACTGTAAGTTGTGGGCATTCTAGTTATCTCTCTATCTGTCTAAGTATTCTGAATGTCATTCAGAATATGTCCTCAGCTACTATTTGTTGTAGATAAGGCTGTGATTATTGTAATGCAGGATATCTGCATACACTCATATATCAATAGACTCTAAATAAGCTGAATTTAAATTTGTACAATAAGGACATATAGAAATACTGCATGTATTTTACATGTGTAGTGCTTGTGCCAAGAACACAAGGCTTTTCTTAGAAAGTATATATATTAGGCCAGATGGCAGCATGCTGGAGAATTTCACAATAGCTTAAGCAAGAGCTCACCTGCAAAATAGCTCAAGTAGAATGGTGGTAAGAGTGAAATAAATAAATTAAGTGTGAATAAGATTTACAAAAAAGTGAAATTAGGTGATAGATTACAGTTTTATCTGGGCCCATACACTATCACCATGTTATTTCTTCAGCTTATATATCATCAATTCTATATATAATTATGTCTCAGCTTATCTAGTATCTCTGAGATGTTTTCTTTAGGTAATGTAGTGGTGATAAATATTTTTATATATGAACCCATAAATTATATTTATAACAAGGTTGACATAGCTCATCTTAGAGCACTAACCACAATACCAGTCTGAGCTTAGGTCAGCTGGCCAGAGAAGTCTGTGACAGTTATATATCCAATTATCACTGTAGTTTACAATTGAATAGTATAGCCCCAGTGTACAATGCATTGTCATCTCTCATCAGCCATCATTTTGTGTACATTATATAGCTGGCACAGTGTACAATAATCATTCAGTAATGGTAAGTCAATATAACTAATGACTTAGCAGTTCAAGAGTAGCATAAGTAAGGCAGATTGGTATGATGAGGAGGCTTAAGCGGTTTAATCTTCAGGCTTGTCTGGTATTTTCATAACCACTTCTACAGAAATGCTACTATAGCAAACACTATAAACATAATTATAAGTACTGTCCAGTTTGTGTATCACATTACGTTCATGTGTGTGTAGTATCTCAATAGTTACCATAACATATAACTCATCATGTAATTAATTCATTCTAGAGATGAATCTACATTAGCAGGATTATCTACTACAGCTGTGATAGATATGAATCTGTATTATACATATAGGCTTTATAGTGTTATACTGCCCAAATCCTCTATTATACAACTTAGACAAGGTGTGTAAAATGTTGCATAATAATTTCAAACATTTACTGGCATAAATATTCATGTTTTCATGAAACTATATGGTTAAAGTAATATGTAAGTGTATTTTTGCTCTATGAGCTTCCTAAATATGAGTATAATGATTTTCAATCAGGACAATGTTTGCTTTTTAGCTAATGGTCTGAATTCTATCTTTGATATGTGGCAAATGTATAATACTGCGATTAATCATTTTAATGAATTTTTTGCTACTAGAAACATGTTTGAGATCATCATGTAAAATTAGACAATGTAAATGCAACCTCTTTGATGCCAGCTGGTGTAAGTGATAGTTGTTTTTTGTTTATGTAGTGTTTGAAACAGGTTAGTTTTTTAGGTTCTCCTTTTGTTAAGTATTAAGCTAATAACAACATCAGAAGAAGCTTTAGTTATATATTTGATTATACTTGCTGATATGAATATGTTCTGATGCATTTATTGTAGGCATTTACTAGATAGATTCAGATGTTCTATGCTTAAAGACTCTATATACATGTTAGTGAAAAAGTAGGTTGTCTTTGTAATTATAGCTTCTGGTTCATGCTGTGTTTTATATTGCTGCCAGATTAGATTTCATAGTGTATTAAAGGTGAATTACAAGATATTCTAACTAGAACACAATGCATTACAGTGAGAGTACAAGACATTATAATTGGGGAGGTTGTTTTGTGACCTAATTTATAGTCAGTTTAAAGTATAGCCCATATAGACTTAACAGGTACATATAATTGAAATGCACATGTAAACTTTTTCATTTTGAGGCATTAGTTTGAAATAAGGATGATAATAATTATGTGAGCTCCACACAACTAAAACTACTTTCTAAACAGGCCTATGATCCCTACACCTTTCCACCTGTAACTGAGCCCAGGATACATAGGCTAGAGTTTCCACTACTCACACCACTGCCTTTGTTACACCTGCTTCATTGATTAAGGTTTGTGTGGCTAGAATACTGCAAGCAAATCTCATCCTGCTGTAGCTAAAAGTAACTGGGTTATGCTTCTCAGGCTTATGCACAGTAGTGGGAATTCCTGTATGAGGCTATATACCTTAAAGGAGAGATTTAGATGTTGAGGAACTATACATAGAGGTAAGCTCTGTAAAGTTGGGCTGTTAAGGCTGTGGTTGGAAACAAGGAGAATTGACCTGTTGGCACTGCACTGTTTAAGTTATGTGACAGCTAGTTGCATTCACACGTACAGAATACTGGTACCATTGCACCAGGCTGTCCTCTTATAATTGGATTACTGGAATACAATATATTATAGTGAGATTACACCTCATTTTAATTAGATTACCGGATTATATTACATTATAACCTATATATAATGGATTAAAATCATGCTTTGATCAGATTATAATAGAGTAAAGTTGGATTATAGTGGTACTACAGAATATTGTGAGAGATTAGACACAGTTGTGTATAATTATTATAACTGCATTACAAAGAATGATTCAAAGCTAACTATTATGATAACAGCAGATAATGTAGAGTGAACTGATGAAAACTGTATAGATACTTACAATTGGAATAGGTTAATTATTTTTATGCAATCACTCATCCCAAAATGCTCCATTGAAAGATGTCCTGAATGTACTGGTGCTGAGAGAAGCAGATGGTGGTGTCTTGGACAAGGTTCCCACCTTGTTGGCTTGTTCTGTGTACTGAGAGTGCAGCTCCCTAGCCAGCTTCTTCACCCTAGCAAACTTGAAGCAGATGTCCATGGTGTGGCCTTTTCTTGCGCAGAAATCACAGGATACGGAGCCATAGGGGCTATATGATGAATGGGGCAATTTCTGGAGATCAGGAAAGATCAGGAGATGGATAGGGATAGGCCAAGGTAGGAGAGAGCAGGGGGGACCCAAGAATGAATGATAGAAAAAGATTGGAGCAGATCAGGGGAAATTGGAGTAGGGGAATTGATAGAGGGTGCAGTGAGATTGTGGGGCTTACAACCTGTTTAGACCAAGACAAGAGGATGGTCTGCCAGAAGCTCAATAGTATGAGGACAGCTAGAGTCCAAGATGAGCATCTAGAGTATATTATATAATAGACCATGTAGCTACATACCTAGAGTCCAAGATGAGCATT
>NW_012133455.1:0-7832 GCF_000313525.1 Fibroporia radiculosa | reverse complement strand
TGGCTGTAGGTATAGATGATGAAGAGTTGAATATAAGTGAGGAAATAATGGATGGAGAATAAAAGTAAGAAGATGAAAAGATCAGGGATAGGGTAGGATATGTGGGATATGTAGAGTATATAGTAATAAGAGTTGATTGTGAAGATATTCAAATAACAAAGAGCATAGAAAGCAAAGCACTCAACTAACATGCAGATGGTTCTGTGGAGTGTTACAAGCTAGGATTGTTCTAGGTGTTAAGTGTACTACCAGTAGTATTGGGGGTCTGGTCCTTCATGTATAAATACCAGAGCAATACAGCATAGAGAGGGCAGACTTGTTATACTTGTCTACTCCTTGTCTACTTACTCAAAGTCATTCTCAGAGCTAACCACTCAAGTCAAGCCCCCAGCTTAATATACAATCCAGCCAACACCTCTTATAACCGGAAGTGAGTGTTTGGGGTTAGCGTTTGCCTTTGGAGTCAAGTATCAAGGTGATACTTTCATAATGTTCATGCCTGCACTGTAGATGACCACTCTGTAAGGTGGGGAGTGCATGCTCTTCTGGTACACATTTGTAACAGTTATTGTTCTTCTTTGTATAAATACAGACTGTGTAATACAATGCCTGGCCCTACTGGTATAGGGCTCATATTGGAGCTTGTCCTGCATATGATGGCTCTTGCTTGGTGGTGTGTCCTACTGTCTGGTCATCTGTCACAGAGACTAGGACACCTCTGTTCCTGGTGAACAATGGACCCCTCTCATGGCTGTGGTGGATGCCATGCAATTAGCCCTCTCATTCAGTGTCCCATATGTCTATGCACTGTGCGATGAAGGCATACTGCTGCACTGTCCCAGTCTCAGACATTCTTGTGTCTGTCTGGCCTACAAGCTGGCTGAAGGGGCACATGGCCCTGCAGGATGAGCTAGGAGGTTCTAAACCACAGATGGCAACTATTGGGAAGGACATCTAATCTAAGTAGCAGGCAACCTTATGTTTCCTGTGTTAAGGGACCTGATGACTGAGGATCAGGAGTTCAACTTATGACTACTACTGGTACTTATACACATAGGGCTGACACATTATACTTAGATTATACTTGTAAACTGAGCCACTTGATAGTGGTTTGAGAGTGTATACTGGTTGAAGCAAAGCTTCAGACTAGAACTGGATAGACAACTGTGTCTATTACTGAAGATGTCCCTATGAAGTTACATAGGGAACAAGAGGATAAAACTGAAGTATAGTAGTTTAAGTAGTGCGCCTTAAATAGAGCAAGATAAATAGAGTTCAATATATGAAACATACTGAGTTGCATCAGTGTAAGTCAGAGATGAATGTGAAATAGTTTCACTGGGTTAGATGAGTGATGATCATGAAACATGATGTAGATGAGATGCAATATAAGTAAAACATGATATAGGTGAAAAGTGATGAAGATGAAACACAATATATATGAAACAGTGATGAAGATGAAATGCACTAAGTGATACAAACAGTTATGGTAGTACAGGGTCAACAACAAATAGTAAGTGAGAAAAGAAAACCACCCTCAAGACTGCAGCATCCTTACATTTCTGGTACACAACAAATTTTATGACAATTCATGTTAACATGACTGAGTACATGGTGTTTGAGGCACCTGAGGTTGGCACCATTGCTCTACAGTAGGGGACAAAAGTGGTGCAATGTTTGCAACAGTTGTGTTGCTAAGCCTATACCCAATGAACCAGTGTAGTGGGAAATCCTAATGCACAACACTCTTTTCCTCAGTCTTCACCATCTCCATTTTGTTCTTTCTCCCTCTCCCTCTCTCTCTCCCATCTTAAATCTTCTTTCATCCTGTGTGTATTATTTCTTGGACAACACTATCAGTGCGAGACCCATGTCTGATGTGTTTTGAACAGATGAGATGTAGGAACTATGCATGAGATGACGAGCCTCTTGCACCTGAAGGGGGCAGGTGACATATGTCAATAGGACACTGTGATATTATCATTGTGTCAGCTGTGAGCCATTGCTCAATCCTGGGAGAATCTTAACAACTCAGCAACAATGTTTATGCTGATGACACAGCATCCAGAATGTTTTAGGTAGTTCCCTTACTAGGATAGGTATATGGATTGTGAATGTGTGTCCAGTTTGGCAATGAAACATAGTTTAATTTCTTGGAAGCTAGGGATGTATAAAGACAAACTTGCTAGGGTTGCAAAAAAAGAATCTTCTCTGGGTTGAACTTTCCTTGCTCCCTTGCTTGAGTATGTTGAGACCAAGACGAGAGGATGGTCTGCCAGAAGCTCAATAAAATGAGGACAGCTAGAGTCCAAGATGAACATCTGATATATTAAATAGTAGACCATGTAGCTATATACCCAGAGTCCGAGATGAGCATCTAGGGAGCCAGTATGCCTCGGACTCTGGAGTACAAGTCCTAGAGTAAACATGTACAACTACAGAAAGTGGCTTAGGTATAGATGATGAAGAGTTGAATATGACTGAGGGAATAATGAATGGAGAATAAATGTAAGAAGATGGAAAGATGAGGTATAGTGTAGGGAGTATGGGATATGTGCAGGATATAGTAGTAAGAGACCATTGTGAAGATATTTAAATAACAAAGAGCATAGAAAGCAAAGCACTCAACTAACAGTTGGTGTGAAGCAATTGTATTTGCATTGGTAATACTGATTGAGTACTCAAGTACTCATGTCCCGAGTTACCTGGGTCTTTTAACCTATAGTATTTGTACTACTTGCTCGCACACATACTGTAGCATGTTACAAATAATCATTAGCAACTCAATCTTGCAAAGCCCATTTGTCTATCTTGCCATTACTTTAATGCCAGTGAGTGACTTGTTAAGATTAATCTGGCAGTTGCTGTGCTTAACTTGTCAACAGTAGTTTTGCTAATGGCTTGTACCTATTGGGTGTGCCATATTTAGGCTACACCTTCATCATTGCCTCTTAGACTACCTATATTGGCATGCTGTCAGGACGGAAGAATCTCCAAAGCTGGCTCTTGATCCATCATGCACATATACACAAGGCTCCTAGACAAGTTTGCATTGCGGCTGAGACTCTGTCTAGCTTGACTTGAAATCCCTTTATGCTTGTCAGGAACAAGGTTTGTAGGAGTATAGAAATAGGGTCTCAATCCACCTTTATTTTGACCTGGTCATCAGCCCTCACCCAGGTGTTCAAAATCTCTATCTTCCCTCAGACACCTGATGTTGCTGGTATTGAACATAAGTCTACTAGAAGCTCTTGGACTCAGAAAACATGATTATAGCATGTGAAATGTTTCTCACCCAGTTTGGCTAAATAGGCCCAGTAGAAATCTGATTTTATACAGATTGGAAAGGTTGAGATATCCTTTGCATACACCAAGTCCACCAGCCCACATGATTCCTGCCTTGCCTTTTGCAACTAGTTGAAGGTCATTGTCCAGTATTTAAACAGCATTGTTGCAAGTGGGATTTCCAATAGTAAGTAGCCCTCTCAACTGATGGCAATTCATGGTGTTAACTATAGTAACCTTGGGATTCAGATGTAAGCAGCTTCTCAATCAACTGTGTGCCTATGAAGAATTTAAAGATAGAATATGTACCTCAGTTGGGCTGCACAAATTGTAGAATGTGTTAGTTGAGTGCTTCGCTTTCTATGCTCTTTGTTATTTAAACATATTCGCAATGGTCTCTTACTACTATATGCTGCACATATCCCATACTCCCTACACTATCCCTCATCTTCCCATCTTCTTACCTTTATTCTTTGCTCATGATTTCCTGAGTTAAGTTCAACTCTTCATCACCTGTACCTACAGCCACTTCTTGTAGTTGTACATGTTTACTCTTGGACTTGTACTCCAGAGTCCAAGGCATACTTGCTTCTCTAGATGTTCATCTTGGACTCTAGCTGTCCTCATATTATTGAGCTTCTGGCAGACCATCCTTTCGTCTTGGTCCCAACAGAATGTGACATATTGTGCTGATCTATCTGTCAAAGATATAGGATACAGCTCCCCTATAGTTGTGTCAAGGTATTGCCCTTGACCATAACCCTAACCCCTAACCCTAACACTCACTTGTGATGTTAGAAGTTGCAAGAGATAAGCAATGAGCTTTTCTTGAGCCCAGCTAACTCAGAGGAAGAGTTTAGAGTGAAGCAGACAAGGGTAGTACAAAGTAAGATCAGACTGCCTCTCTACACTGTATTGTTCTGGTATTTTATACATGAGGGACCAGACCCCTAATACTACTGGTAGTACACCTAACACCTAGGCTGACTGATGCTCTACATATGCCATTGGCTATCTAAAAATACCTGACATGTGAACACTCTGCCTCACATTGGATCACTAGTTCAACAAAAATGATCACCTGAATGGCTGGGTGTGGTTCTAGGTGTGATGGGGATATTCCCTTGTAATGGGGATATTCCATAGCCCTTCCCAATTGATGGGACAACCACCTGACTAGTAACATGTCACTATCTATTACACTATTCTTATTTAGTGAGATATCTAATTGGATACAATGTAGATCATCTAGATGCTAAGATAAGATAGATGCTAAGAAATTCTATGACAGCTATTGACCATTCAATGATAAGACATACTTGTGTTCCCCAGCAGACACCACAGGTGCAGAGAGCAAGAGCAAGCTGGGCCAAGTGAGTGTCCAAGGCTTTGTATAAGAGTTTCTGGTTGGTATGATCTACAACTGCTATGCTCTGTAAAATATTGACAGCATGAGTCCAGAATGCTTCATGAACCAAGTTATACAGGAGTGTGGATTTGGGAGCAATACTGAAGCTAAGACCCTTATCCAGAACTTGTGGTAATTCATTACTGGGATGAACTACTTGTCATAGAATTTCAAAGTGTCTATCTTATCTCAGCACTAAGATGATCTATATCTGATTAGATTAGATATTTTCCTGTTTAAGTATACAATTAGATAGTGACATGTGACTAGTCAGGTGATCACCTATCATTTGGGAAAGGCTATGGGAAATCCTCATCACAAGGGAATATCCCCAGTAGTGCTTAGGATTGATTACACATGGTCATTCAGGTGGTTGTCAGTTGAGCCACTGACTCAACACAAGGCAGAGTGTTCACACATCAGGTATTCTTAGATAGCCAATGGTGTATTAGGAGCATCAGCCAGTCTAGATGTTAGGTGTACTACCAGTAGTATTAGGGGTCTGGTTCTTTATGCATAAATACCAGAGCAATACAGTGAGACAGGGCAGACTAAGCATACTTTGTCTACCCTTCTCTCACTTTACCAGAAACATCCTCAGAGCAAGAAGCGCATACCCCTTCCTCCCCTTCCTATTTCCCATTCTTCAGGACCCTCACTGAACAACTCCAATTCATAGAAACACAAATTGTGGGTCTCTGTGAATCCAGACTTGAAAGTCATGGCCAGCAAGAGCTGTACCAAGGGTACATCAAGTTAGCAGGAACACTTCATGAAAGCATCAGGATTGGAGAGCAGGATCAGAACATAGCCAAGAAGTCAAGGTTAGAGCATCCCCTATACCCACCTCACCACATGCACCCATCCCAACTCAGTGGTTCCTACAGAGAGTTGCCTCATTGCCTGAGGTTATCAAGATTGCCAGAAGCACCTTAGAAGAAGCACTCTGGGGATGAGTCAGTGGCCTGGAAGCTGAGCTTATACTAGCAATATTACAGCATTAAGTTGTCAGTGGTGTGATAGAACATATGTGTGCAGAATCAGAGGAATCACTCAGTGATCTGAACAACTTCAATTAAACTCTAGCACTATCATTCTCACCACCCTTAGCACTGGAAGTATTGGGCACACCCACCCCACAGTACTCACTGCCACTACCAGCATACATTCCCCCACCCTCCCAGTATTCAGACTTCTGCTTTATAGCTGAAGGAATAGCTGAAGCAGAAGCAGAGCAAGCCAAATGCATCTGTTGTGAAGGAGAGGTGTCACCTCTAGAATATGTGGTTGCCAGAGAATTAGCTGAGGACTCAATATCATCAGATTCAACAGTCATCAGTAGTGTCAGTGCCTCCACTAGTGAAGGAGAGTAAAGAGAACACATCCAACCCAGTAGGCTGTTTTCTACTTAGCTGCAAAGCAGGAGGACTACCAACAGAGATACACCAGGAGAAAGACACCACTACAGGCACCCCTACTCCCACTCATGACCACCAATGCCTATCTTGGGTAGAGTCTAACAGAACATCAATGGGTTCTGCAGCAGACTGGAACAAACTATTGAATATGTTCCTCAGCCTTTTTCTAGGGCAGAAGGATCTCAACAGACACAGTGCCAAAGGAATCAACAAGAAGATTCCTCAGCATTTGTAAATAAGCAGCACTTGAACAGGATTCATTGTAATTTGCAAGGACTCTAACATAAGTCAGGCTACTCACTCTTGAGTACAATGCAACAGGAGCAAATATGATTCTTGATTAGAAGAATAGGATGTATTACAGGCCTATAACAAGAAGGCTACTTACACAGTTTATTAATCAAGTCAAGGACAAGTTTAGTGACATGAGGTATAGGAACCTGTGTCATTTAGTAAATGAGATATTGAGAGAAGGAGATCACACAGAGTTGGGAAAAGACAGTGTCATTTAGACCAACTGTCAAATCAGAGGTCAGTAATAGTAACAAGTACTATTATAAAATTATAATATCAATATGGCCTCTTCATCCACTACTCTAATGACAGAACTTGAACCCAACATCAATTTGTATGCCATCTATCCTAGAGTAAGTGATGAAGTTCTTGCTCACTACTACAAAGAAGAAAGTACAATGAGAGCGCCCTTAAGAGAATCATAAAAGATGCACTGAGGAGCATCACTATGGAATTTGAGAGAGTTCTCAAAGATACCTTAAGAAAACAACTGCTGCAGATGGATGCATTGTAACATTAGAAGGAGAAAAGAACCAATTGAGGTCGGAGTTGAATGCCTCAAATGCGCAGTTCAACAATGAACTATTAGAAGGGCAGACAGTGTCTGTCACAAGACTAAAGCAAATTGAGATTAAAGATCACACAACCAGGAAGGTTTGTGAATAACTCAAAGGAACAAACATTTGAGCAATTTGTGGAGAAACTAGCAGTTTGGTACACACATCAAAGCATGCATTCAGACAGAAACCAAATCACTGGTGTATTAGATTTGCTTGAAGGCCACACTCACACAGTAGCAGGCAGCTATTATTGTTTGGTTAAAGAAGGCAAAGATCTGGGATCATATAAAGACTTCATACACCAGATGCATAGGGCTTTTACAACCACAGACCAGGAAGGTTTTAGTTGAGTGCTTCGCTTTCTATGCTCTTTGTTATTTAAATATCTTGACAATGCACTCTTACTACTATATACTCCACATATCCCATATTCTCTACACTATCCCTCGTCTTTCCATCTTCTTACTTTTATTCTCCACTCATTATTCCCTCACTTATATGCAACTCTTCATCATCTATACCTAAGCCACCTTCTGTAGTTGTACATGTTTACTCTAGGACTTGTACTCCAGATGCTTCATCTTGACTCTAGGTATGTAGCTACATGGTCTACTACTTAATATACTAGATGTTCATCTTGGACTCTAGCTGTCCTCATATTATTGAGCTTCTGGCAGACCATCCTTTCGTCTTGGTCTCAACAGTTTTAGCATTCCAGTCAAATAAGCCAAATACAATAATAAGGAAATGTGGAGGCAGAAAGATTCAACTTTAACTATGTCAAAAATTGCCCCATTAATTCTATAGCCCCTATGTTGTCCTCAGACTCTAGCCCTCGCTTTGACAAGCTCAATGCTTCAAACTACA
>NW_012133454.1:86667-111972 GCF_000313525.1 Fibroporia radiculosa | reverse complement strand
GCTCTTCGAGCGGCGCGCAGGTTTTCATAGGCTTACTCTTGTCACTACTTGTGACCCAGTGAGCGGGCTCGGCTATTTGACATGTTCCGCAGCATGGTATGGTATGGCAATGATGATTGTAGGTGTGGTTTTTCATTCGTGTTTTCGACTACTCGCGGCGACGCGCTCAAGGCGTAGCTACCCAAAATGGAGTGCAATCGGGTGATTCAATCTCATTTTTCTAGAACTACAACGGGCCGAGAAGGCCAGTGTGACCGTTACATAGGGCGCTCAGCGGGCGCCTCTGGAAGGGGGGGTCTCTGCTAGGCTACCCTAGACGTGTCGAAGACACGTCTGGGTACGAGACCACCCGTGGGAGGGATCTTTGGGTCTACAGTCTAGCTTCCATGCTATCGAAATTAGAACAAATGAGCGAAGCAACTTCCTCCGCGGCCCCCCACGAGTTCTGATACCCAGCGGGACTGTCGACGTCATGGGCACGATGAGCGGAGTCTTGGGCACACCAAATAAATAGGCTCACCCGAAACCATAGGCATGGACAACCATTATTCTTCCTTGTCTGCTAGGCGTAAACGGCGGCGCAATCACGGTGGCAAACGCATCTTTGATGGGTAGATTACGCCATTCTACCTCGATGCGGGGTCCCCCCTTCCGAGCAGGCCGCAAGCCAACATTATGTTTCAGTATACGCAAATCTTTGCTGGCCAACTCCGGCGCGAAGGCTGCACAGCGCTTCAGGATTCCCTGTGCTATTGAAAAGTCTGTTGCTGTTTCCCAATTATCTGGCTGATAGGTACCCCCCAACAAAACGTGCCCTACTGGATAGGGGCGCGGAATCATGTACGTTGCTTCCCCTCGGCTAGGGTCGGAGGACTTGCTTTCTGAAACGTGGCAGAATGTCATCTCAATCACAGTGCATCATGCGAAGCCATGTGTACCTAATGGAAACGCTGCACACTCTTTGATACTCGGTGCATGCACGATGATGGTCTGTCCACGAATGGGATACACATTCAAGTCCTCCACCCCAATCAATGACCGGGCACCTGAGAGTGGAAAGGTGTCACAATACTCGGTGAACATTGTAGATGCCACTGACCTAGTGCTGTTGCATTAACAACGATTCCGCCTGCGCCAGCCAGGGCTGCCGCTTGGCTGAGACTTTGCATCCTCTGTTTGACAAAACGGACACCACGTGCGTTCAATTCAGCAGCAAGCCAAGGTAAGTATAGCTCAGGATTAAGGGAAACCGTATTAAAGTATACACCGCCCTTCGCGCCCGAAATAAGCTCGGCTGCGTCCATAACACGAAACTTATTTGCGCAATAGATGAGTGTCGTCAGAATCATGGAACCAAACGAGGTACTAACATCCCTAACGAGATTTCTGTACCAGAGTTTGTCTAGACCTTCAGCAGTCTCGTAATAGACACGAAACGGGAGTGCCTGTTGTTGTGATAGGTGAAGAATAATCATTATTTGCATAGCATGAGAGCTTGCCATGACCATCCCGGTCGGAATTAGACTCCACAGCTTGTTGCTTGTCGAGGAGGAATGATTAGGTCTTCGATCAAAACCATTTGGCAAGTCCTTCGACTCACAAGGTGACTATTTCCCGTCTGTAAGTACACTCGTCGTATCCACCGATTGGGGACCAATTTGCACCCTAGACGATTGGCGTAAACCCGTTCAAATCAGCCAACGGCGATAGGCATACAAGGCACACTGACAGCCCATGGGCTCGCAAATGACTGTGATTCCAGATCCGATGGCATGTCGCGAGCAACGATGGTGATGCTATATTCCCCTTGCGTACTGGCAGATAAAACATGGGCAATGGTAAGTCCAATCACACCACCACCCAGGATCACGACCTGAGTTGGCGCAGATACAGGGCCTGTTTCGGCCATCGAGTGCAGCTATGTAGCCTGTAGCCTATCGGTACAGAATGAGTATGTATGTTCTTATCAATTCAACACTCAGGATGAGGTCCTAACCTCATTGCGGCGGGGCTGGGACACGTCTAGTGTGACACCGTCACGTGAGAATTCAGAATGTCGCGACAAGCAGATGACCGAATGGTGGAATATCCCTCACACTCATGCCTCGTCGCTGTCCCTCTCATCTTGACTTCCAGACATGATGGACAATCGCACAGACTACGCATACGACCCCTGCTCTTCCCTGTCTTCCGGCAGTACCGCTTTGGTGCCGCTGACTTGCGGCAGCTATTCATTCGGCCTACAGGATTCCTCACCCATTACACGCTGCACTGGTGTCTTCTTGCACATAGGGACCAAGGTCTTGTTTGGGTATTCATCATTTGAGACCATCTGTATACAGGAAAATAATTAGGGGCTCGTGCTGCCTGAATCCGAGCTCCAGGCTAACCTATCCCCAAGTCACAGCACCGCAAGGGCTTTTCAGGATGAGGTTTTTAAATGCAGATTTTAGTATCAATCTGCGATCCGGACTGTCGGTTCTCAAAGCTCCCTCGCAAAGTCACGACGAGGTGCCCCCTCGGTTTCTGAGGCGCTGCACAACGTGTTCTATGTGAGGTCTCTCTACATTAACTTATCTCATGATGGCCTGTGTCCTGTGTCCTGTGTCTGTCCCGATCCTAAATATTGGGAGTCTGCTGCCTTACTTATCAACTTCGCGCGTACTGTCACCGGGGCCTCCGTACTCATTTTCATCCGAGTCACCCTATCAATGTCTTGATCCGCGTGGCATCGTCTCTTCGGATCACAGAGGTCAAGGGTGTTTCCAGCCTGCTCTCTTTCTGGCTCTCCAGGAGCAGGCATTTTGCAAAGCGTGCCAGCCACAAGGGTCCCACACGCCGCTCTAATATGAACACTCTCGCTCGAGTCCTCCTAACATCATCCTCGTACGACCTCGTACTCTTCCCATCCATCCCATCCCTTGCCGCAGCGATCTTGTATTGTCTGCCTTCTTAGGATCTGGTATACGCCATGGCACCTGAGGTTAAGTTCACCTCGTATGGAATTCCGTACATCGTCGAATTCGCCAATGTCAAGTTTCGACCCACTCATTCACGTCCCCCATTACCCCCATCCAAACTCAATAATGTTTTACACACAAATGGGAGTATGAGTACGCTCCTAAGCTCTGTTGAGACTGCCTCCTCGGAGACCCTCGTGTACCCGCCCAAGAATGTTTTCAGCACCCCTGATGGTACCAGTAGCCAAGGTCTCTACATTCGCTTCGCTTCGCATCGGTACCGCCCACCACGTAAATTGTCGGAGGGCCGGCTTTTGCGTCTTAAACATCGCATCGCAAAGGCTGTTCTGGCGGCGGGGATGGACTCAACGCCTGTCACAGAGAAGGATGATCCGATGGAGGTGCACAAGCTTTCTCGGGTATCATATGGAAGCATTAAGTCAACCGACTCTTATAATGCGGAGGACGAGTCGGGTTCTCTCTTCAGAGGAACGTACGGCCAGGTGATGAACGCACTCCACTCTGTGGGGCTGACCACAACCCCATGCAAGGAATCTGGAGTCGATGAAGGTTTGAACATCGCTGGTTATGATGTGTGATATTAATGTTAACTCTGCCCTTGCAGCTACTCGATTAGGTGCCCTATTCGTTGCCAAACACAGTGCGTCCGGAGATGTAGAGTTCACCAAGCTGACGTTATGGGCATAGAGGTCTTTGTCCGTGAGTCTCGTGCATGTTGCTATTGAGGGTCGCCTAACATCGCATTCGAAAATAGCAAGTCTCAAATGGACGAATCTGCTAAATTATACTTATTGAACAGCAACTGCGAAGGACAACTGTGTATACGCCAGCCCCACATGGGTATCCGTTACCATTGGATTCGTTTCATATCCAACAAACATGTGAGGGATCCGGGGGAGTACCTGCCGTGACGGGCTTGAGAAGGGGCGTCGCATGTGGTAGGCCTGGAAGGTGCGCGGTCACCACGCTTCTGTGTGCCGCCACCTCTGTGCATGCTCAGTTCACGGGAAGACGCAAACGCGTGGGCAGGCGCGTATAAACGTAGCTAGGTCATCGTGGACGAGGGCTGTGCCCCCGCATTAAGATAATTGTGTCTTAATGTAGATGTTTCACACTTGCTATTGCGCTGGGTGCAAATTCGGGTGTAGGCGTAGAGCTTCGCCGCATAGTCACTCTAGCTGTTGCTGTTTGACATACATTCTAGATCTTGGTGGTACTGTACATCCAGAATGAGGTTGACCCGAAGCTCGTGTATGTAAGGAGATCAGTATATATTGAAGATATTTGACAAAGTCCAGACATAATCATCCACCGGCGCTTCATAGAAAGCTTCATGGCGGATTTACTATGCTCCACCCTTGTAAAAATATGCGTAGATTGTTCTGTGGCAACTCGGGGATTATTGAGTCTTTGTGGTCCCCGGTTCAGCAGACTTCGTGGGGTACTGTTTGTCTTGAACGCTATTCCAGGTACCATGATCGAAAAGGGTTTGTAGATAGTCGATTGAAACGGAGCTCCAGTGGCACAGCTCCTGAGTCTTTCAAAATACATTGAGCTATGCCATTAGGAAAACCAGACTGGCGCACGACTTGATTTTCTTACGATATTTGGAACATATGCCATGCCAATAAAGGTTTTCATTTCTAACAATATGCTGCAAAAATACTGTGGCACATTAATGTTCATTACCCACAGTGAATGAATGACCTAAAGTCACTATGACACGCGAGCGCGGCACCGAGCAAAAAGTGCAGCTCGAATGATCTGAGACTACTACCCAAATGGTGAGTGCATAGCTCATTTTAAGGCGGATTAATACTTGCTAGTGAAATGGAAGAAAAAGCAGTGAACCCGACCCGAGTCGAACGGATGACCTTAAGGATGCCACGAACTGGAATCTTACGCGCTACCACTGTGCCACGGGTTCATACCCGGGAGCGGTGCTTGAATTTATAAATCCGTGAATTGTGATTGGCGGCTCTAGTCGGAAGGTGACTAGCTTGAAGCCACAACCTGTGTTTCAGTTACTAAGTACATAAAACGGTTCTCTGATGGGACGATGTTACTGATATGAGAGCGGAATATCTGGGCTCAGAATATGTCCGATTCATACTATGCAGTCGATTTATTGATCCCCAAACACTAGTCCGAGCCTGCTCTCAATGAAATCGCATTGAGCGACTCGGTACGACTGAATAGTCTCTGTGGCAGTCGCATTGATGATAACCTCGTTGTCGCCCGTATACGGCGGCCACTCTACAACCGCGCCCTCGTAATTCGGGTTCCCTGTCCACGCGAGGGACGTCCACCGCTTATTGACCTCTTGCGTCGTTGCCACCTCGCTAGCGGTCAGCGGCTGGTACAGATTATCCGT
Source organism: Fibroporia radiculosa (assembly GCF_000313525.1). Lineage (NCBI taxonomy): Eukaryota > Fungi > Basidiomycota > Agaricomycetes > Polyporales > Fibroporiaceae > Fibroporia > Fibroporia radiculosa. The sequence continues at coordinate 106,617 of NW_012133454.1, read as the reverse complement.
CTCCGCCGTTGCAAAGACCCAGTACAGCTCGTCAGCATGGCATACCTGTCCCACGCACGTCCTCGGGTTCGCGGTGATCGTCGAGCCCAGTCCTACGGCGAACATGACTTTGTAGTTGTTTCCAGGATTGCTCGTGTTAGTCGCGAGGGACGAGAGGTACAGCATGGGACAATGCAAGTACCAGTCTGTCATGAGCTGTGCCAGCTGTAGAACCGCGCCGGAAATGCCGTCCTCCGAAGGCGCAACCTCGTAGGGATACAGAGTATCTGCTCCCCCGGATACGTCCATGATGGCCTGCGCCTGAGTCTCGTTGAAGAAGTCCATCAAGTTGTTTGGAAATGCAGACGGCGAAGCATTTGCTGGAATCGAGGCCGGCAGGAAGAAGCAGTACTCGCATTCGTTTGTTGACCATATCGTCGGCACACGCGCATAATCGCCATCCCGAATGCTTGTCGCAATATCGGCTAATACATAGTTGCCATCAACCACAATGTCCCAAGAGATGCCAAGATCATATGATGCGGCCACAATTTCTTCGGTGGGTAAGTCTCTAACGCAAATAGCCATAGTCTCGTTGAAGACGGTAGATGAATTGGAGGCACACCCAAGACCTTTTGCGAGAGTAAGTGACGTATCCAGAGCAAGCTCTGGGGAATAGAACGGATTGCTGATGGAGAAGTCGGATTCGAGCACTGCGGCATCTATCGAGACGCGATAAAGTCAGCCGGATGGTGCAACTGTCAGCACAATACTTACTGAACAAGCCATCAGTGTACTCTGGATTCGTTCCAAGTAAATATCTCGTCATTGTTCCACCTGCGGATTCCCCGAAAATGAGAACTTTGGTTGGCTTTTGACAGTAGACCGTAAGTTCAATTATAACGGTCAGCTGAGAAGGACTGCCAAATGCTCACATCTCCGCCAAATGCCTCAATGTTATCCTGCACCCAATGTAATGCCAGCAGCGCATCTTTCAATGCTGCATTTGAAGCGTTGAACCATCCGAATGCGTTCAATCGATAGTTGATTGTCACAAGGACTACGCCATTGTATGAGACCATGTTTGTTCCGTCAAAAATGTTGGATATCGAGGGCCCGACATAACCACTGGTGGTCATATTAAATGGGATTGGCCCACTGTCCCCGGTATTCAGAGCTCCACCGTGAACTATGGAGTGACAGTGGTCAAGGCCTTCACAACCTACAAACTAAGTCGGCAAAAGGAATGCTTACTGAAGAACATAACAGGAAGCTTTGGCGCGCTTCCGTCGCCAGCCGACCCACTGATAACGACAGGCGAATACACATTTAACTGTAAACAGTCCTCTACGTCATACCACTCATGCCCATTGTCGGGGTCAGGCGGCTTTACGTTCATCATCAGCTTGAGAATCAGATATCCGCTGGAATCGCTAACCTGTGCACATGCTGGCCCATATGCTAAGGCAGATCTCGCGGTATCGCGTTCCACTATGAGAGGAACCGGCGGCTGAAATCTCGCCGCGCCAATTGGCGGATTGGCGTACTTGATCCCGAGGAAACGCCAAGTAAACTTGTCGCGAAAGCCCGTCAGGATGCCAGCGGACGACGTAGGTAAGTCGATCTGGCGCGATATGTCAGATGTGACATTCGACCTGGTGAGCGGAGCAGAATTGGTGCAGAGCACTGGGAGGCGATCGTCGAAGTTGACCGAATCAGCTGTCGATGAAGAATAATGGTCCGTGTATTGGTAGCTGGGCGTAAAGACGGAGCAATAGGCAGCGTCTTCGTCAGAAATCAGCTATTAATGCGTGGAAACATTCATACAGTGCAACAAGCGCACCGGTACCAGCGATCCAAATTTGCTGAGACGCAGAAATTGCAGCGCCATGTCTCTCGGATGTCAGAGCTGCCGACGGGTTGGTCACTGTAAGTCCAGTGCTTTGAGGTGGAGGAAGAAGTGTCTCCTGGAGCTGCGCGCATGCTATGGCCGCCTCTGCGCAGCTGAATCTGTGCGTGAGATATAGCGCACTTGCTCGGTTTGGATTTGACGGATCAAGATCATTGTTCGATATGATGACTACATCGGTATCCGGAAACTGTGATAACGCAACACTAGCCGCAGGAACCAGCTGTAGCAAGATCTGGAAACAAACAAGCAAGGTGAATAGTCGAGGTACTCGAAAAGGCCCGGCCATCTCTCGACATGCTGCAATTTCGCACAAGCTATATATACTCCTTCAATGAAGAGCTACCTGGCAAATTCACCTCCGAGCCCTAGGGAACAGGTGACAATGTCAGTGGCCTGACGGGGCACCGAGGACGTCTTCTTGCAAACCATGCTTCGACTCTGTACCACTTGACGACAGGTCAGCTGCCTTGATATCGTTATAGACCTTGATTCGGTTGAAGTCGGTCCGCAGGCCTGTCAACCCATCGGTCACAAAATTACGTTCATTGGGCTTCTACGAGCAGCCTGCGCTACAAGGGAGAACAAATGTTTAACCACTTGACCACAAAGGGCTGGTCATCTTGCGGAAAAGGGCGATCCCGGAGATAAACCATTATGTGTTTGTTCCGAAGTCATTCGCTCCCATTCGCTCCTAAGACCGAAAGTCTGACGTCAAGGAGTTCCGCAGGACTGTAACTCAACGATTGCGCTGTAAGGGTATGGACTTGTATTCCAGTAGTCTGGCCGAGATGGGTCTATAGTCTAGTTATTAATCTGCAGTGGAACTACAAATAGTCACTGTCACTAGCAGAGCATTACCCCAGAAGAAGTATAGTTCAGAAGATCCCGGTGATCCACAGAACAGAATTCTACGATGAGCGATCTCGGTATCGCTTATAGAGACCAATGATGATATCGTTCGCGGTCAGTGTGACAACGCTGTGAAGCGAATCATCTAGTTTGTCTCAGAGCCACATACAGCATAAAGCACTCACGTATGTGGCATGATGCGGATAAAATGTGCGAACGAGCCTGACATCAGAAAATGAGTTTTCCGTCGGATGATCACGGTTGGTCAAAATATACCTTTGTACCACCCAAAAAAGCCTTCCGTCCTCAATGTTTTCCATAAACAGTCGATGGGATGTCTGTAAAGCGTACCGACGACTTTGCCGTCGGGTAAACGGCGAGTTGGTTGGTTATACATACGTGTTAGTGCCTACAGTCAGTACTGAGTGTTGAATTCCCTCTCCAGATCTGAAAGGAACTCACTGTATCAGCGGGTTGCATGGCTGCAAGCTGAAATCAAATCGTTGTTGGCCTAAATTAAGGCATGGTAGTGAGAGGCACTTACAACACACATCCCTGAAACAGAGCTACTAGCTAAGAATGTCCATATGCTGTTAGCTGGTAACAAGTCGTGCTCAATAAGGTGATTCTTTGTCCAGTTGTAAACTGGCAGTTGCACCTGATGCGCCACGTCAGCCCGCAGTCAATATTTGACGGACAGATTACAGACCGTCGATCCCATAGCTGTTCGAAGAACAGCAGCGTCCACACCACGAATCATACCGCGTAGCCCTTCCTCACGGTAGACTGATCTGAGCGCGTGGAAGGCATTTTTGTAGTAGCGTTGTGTGCCTACTGGCAATGAAGAAGAATATGCCTGCGATATGTGTACTCGGAAGCCGTGTCTCCAGAAAATTTGTAAGTGATACCGACCTGTAGCCTCGCTTTTATTAAAAAAAGTGGATTTCCAACCGCCGCTGGAAAATCTCAAGTCAACAAGATTAGTGAGTTCTGACACAACACACCTCCAATTGCCCCGCTTGAAGCCCCAGCAATTAATGAGCTGTAAATTCTCTGCTCACTGGGAGATATATTGAATAGCTTATTAAGCGAACACCTGATAGGTTCGTAGAATCCTGTAGGCCAAGATGACGATGCTGTACGCTCTGGCGGGAGGGCACAGCTTACCGAGGCGGGAGCCATTGAGCAGCATCTGGACAGCACTCAATTCGTTTTACATAAGAAGAAACGGTATGTTTTTCACCTGGTATACATACTTCTCTAAATTTAGCTAGGGGCAGAGACCTCGGAGAAGACAAAACTCACAGCAGGACCAAGACCGCGCTGCACGCCTCTGATACCCTCGTGACGCCAGCTTTTCCCCAGTACATCAAAGGTATTCCTGTACACCTTCACACCGCCATCTTTAGCTAGTTCTCCTTGCAGCTGCAGACGCGTCTTGGCAACCTCAGCGGGGTTCGTGATCGTGACCTGCTTGCGGCGTGTTAACGCGTGCGCCTGAAGAAAGGGCAGGACTGTGCACGAACCGCAACGCAGGCAGCCAGTCCACCGCACGCGAAGCCCTCGGCGGTGGTGAGAGGCTGGGAATTGCGTGCTGCTGAAGCCATTGCGCAAGCGAAGCAAGTCGAGTCGAAGCCAAAGACGGGTCAGCCGAATTTGCGGGGCAGGCCCGACCCGAGCTTTTTGACATTATGTATGCCCGCCACTGGGTCACGCGCAGTTGGGGCTGGACAGACGCTCGAGCATCCGGATCGCGCACAGCTTTCGTGAGGACTCACATCAAGGACTTACTTTAGTACACCGCAGGTTTCGAGTTTTTGAATATTACGCGGCATCACGCGCGTGCACTCATACTCGTCGTGTTACTGCAACTTAGTAGAACGACTAAGGATCGTCATCAGTGGCCAGCAGCCGTATCTTGTCGCCCCGAGATTGGTGCCGTCTCGTGTAGACGTGCACGCTGTGTTCGATTAGAGTCGAATAAGACATGCTGCCAGAGACGATCAAGAGAACAAGTGCCACTGACATACTATAACCTAGACGCGCAAGCTTATTATACCTCATTGCAAGTGAACTCAGTCGATGATCTTCAGAGCAGTGAAACATCATAGTGGGAGCGGCAATCCAGACGCGTTTCAGGAACCCATCGTCTGGAGGCACCGTTACACTCACTTGATCGATCCCCAGAAATCGAATCGTAATTGAAAAATCCCACGAAGCGTAAGATTTTCACGATCGAATATAAGGACGTCGACACTGAATATATGCACGTAAATAATAAGAGTTCACCCGCTAGCGGACGCGCATTGCCTGACTAAGTCTGCACACTTCTCGGATATAGCATAAATCAATGCTGAAGGGTGAGTTGCCGGCACATCAGGGAAAATACTTGCATCTACGATGCGAAGATTCGGTATTCCGTGTACACGGAGTTCGTCGTCCACGACTCCAGGTTCCGAGTCATCTTCCGGGGCCATTCGACACGAGCTCGAGTAATGGAACATCGTGCTAGCGTGCTTGTGAATGTACTCGTCCAATGCCGCATCGCTTGAGACGTCTGGAACAATGCTATCATCCAGTTCATACCCTTCCGCACGCATCTCCCGAGCTATCGCCACCGTCACACGCAGAGCTGCTCGGAGCGCAGTGTAGTCTTCCGAGCGCGTCAGGTACTGCATATCGAATATGGGCTCGTCTGTCGGATCGGAAGACCGGAGGCGCACGCGGCCGACTGACTTCGATTGCATAAGACATGCCATCAAACCGAGAAGTCCTTTGGTTTCGTAACGCAATCGCCCTGAGTCGGCCAACGGTGACTGCCAATGTCCTCACGTCAATTATCGCTCACATAGAGCGGGCATAAAAAGACACACGCAGAATACCGCAAAGTCTGAGATGTTCTTGGGGTTGAACGAGTCTAATTGTGAGTTGGTAAGTTGGGGCACCCGACCGTCCGACGCCACAAGAGATGATAAGCCAAAGATCTCCATCTCAGCAAACGTGCACAAGAACCACCCCGTGCCGTATCTGATATATCTATAGATCTCCCGGATGAGAGTTGTGGGTTGTCTGACCATAGCCCACAACGAGTCAGAAAGAGGACAATTGTAAACAGTTGGCACGAGAACATGGTCTTGCTATGGATCCGCCTGTCAACACAAGTATTTCTAGAAGCGTACGCAAGAAATCAACGTACAAAATGTGCTCCCACTCCCGGCATGTCTTTGACGACACGGATTCCCATTTCATGCAAATGATCTTGGGGTCCTATTCCACTACGCAGACTCAGTTGTTTGTCCCATGTGTCAGTTGGGAATAGTACCTTAGCAGTAAGAGCTGGGGCGTGTGCAGCGCCCCACAGGACAGGATGATCTCTCGCCGGGCTGTGACCACGCGGCGTTGACGGCCGTCTAAACTGTGCAACTCCACGCCCTCCGCACGAATGCTGCCATCGTCGGCGGTCGAGAACTCCAATTTACGAGCAGATGTTTTTGTGCATACGTGGAGATTATCATGTTCTTTCACAAAGTCTCCGTGGAGGTACGCCCGGAACGCTGATTGGCGGCGTCCCGATGGGTCAATTGTGAATTGCATCTTGTTCACACCAATACTCGGCTCCAGGGGCGAATGCATATCGAGTATGTCTAAGAAACCTATACTCTTGGCGGCCGCCATTGCCCTGTCGAAATCATACCTGAACAACGAGTACCAACATGAAGCCTAGGGGGCTTACCTCTCTGAGCTACCATAGAAGTAGCCCTGGAACGATCTGACATTAAGAGGCCCTGTAAGGAAATTAGCATAGGGCAAAGCTAGGTGATAATGTACACCTGCCATCTAGGCCATGGTACTCTTCAGGGACCGGCCCATTCCAAGTCTCCGACTTCCGGAAATAAGGCTTTAGGTCTTCATAAGACCAACCTTTCCGTCCTCGCTCATTCCAACTGTTGAATTCAGCTGGAACACCGCAGGTATATTGGCCCCCGTTGATACGGGTGGTACCGCCCAAACCCGAGCCGCAAGCAAGGGAAACCGAGCGGTCGCCGAGGGTAGCAATGGGAGCAGACTCAACGACTGAAGTGTGTTTCAGGCCACCCAATGGATGTATTCCAAGCAGTGGGGTCGAGTCTAAAAAGCTGCCGTCATTTGAGCCAACACTACCACAAGGAGAACGGAAGACGTACGAATCACGAGCATCGCCTCGTTCCACGACCAGGACTGTATGCTTTCCGCCCTCGCTCAAACGGCGAGCAAGGACACATCCTGCATTTCCTCCTAAAAAGAGATATCCAAATCTTGAGCAGATCATTACATGAAAGACCAGGGCAATATAACGCACCGCCCACGACAATGTAATCGTACTGTGGTCGTAGGAATTGAAGGGATTGCTCTGGATAGTGTGAAGAGAACGGCCACCACATTCTAGGTATGCGGACTGGAGGGGTTCAGAGTGAGCTGCTGCGGGTGGACGTGAGTTTATGTGGGAAATGCGATGCTGGACGAACATTGCGACGGTGCCTTCCCGCGCCCACAAGGGCCGTTGCTACATACTAGTGAGATCTCCGGTGAGACTGGTTGGCCGTGTGAGCGCTTCAGCCTCTCCCGCGCACCCTGCGAAGGTCAGTCCAACGCGCAGGCGCAGCTTGGACACAATGGTCGTCTCCAGCAAGCATACAGCCATATTTATCGCCCTCTTCGCTGCTCTTCTCCCTCTCACTGTCCGTGTCGCGTCGTCACCCCTCGCACTCGTCCTTCTACTGCCTGTCCTCACCGTGTTTACTGTGTTCGGATTCCTGTTGCTCAACATCGCGCTGGGCTATGCATTGGACTCTACCAGACCCGCCAGTCAAAACACGCTTCCATACGCAGCACGGCCGCTTGCATTCTCCACACCAGCGGCATGGCAGGCTGTTCTAACGCGTTCCCAATGGTCGCATAAGGCTCCCCAGACGTTGCCTCAGCTGTATCCCGAATCCCCGGCCACCTCAGCCGCACTCAATGATATACTGATTATGATTGTAAGAGATTTTGTACTTGTGTGGTATAAAGAAATTTCGTCCTCGCCGTCGTTCCCCACTGCCGTCTCGTCGGTGTTACACAGCTCCTTAGAACAGCTGTTGATTCGTGCCACGACCCTCGATATTCCTGCTCTCATTGCTCGACGGATAGTTCCCAAGGTGACGGCCCATATCGACCAGTTCCGGCAATCTGAAGTCGCTTTGCGAGGCGCGGGGCTAGAGCGCAGGCTCACGCAGTCAGAGGAACTGGATCTGTTACTGGCTAGTCGCTATGCCGGCAGAGGAGATGGGAAGTTACACCGCGCGGTGGATAATCTCTCCTCCACTTTCACGAAGCAGACAGAAGAGCATCACCTACGAGAGTTGGTTGACAAGGCGCTTCCGCTAATTCTCCCGGAGAAGGATGCAAAGAGCGAGGCCGTCAGGATTGTGGTCAAGGAGCTCGTTGCTTGTTCGATCTTATATCCTATCATGGAGATGCTTGCCGACCCCGACTTTTGGAATCGCTCCATAGATTTGGTGGTGGGTACACACATGCTCTCGTGGTTAGGTATCTCATTTCGCGCAGGCAGGAGCGGCCATTCGTCAGCAGTATGTGCGATATTTGGGATGACAGGGCGCACTTTTCACGATTGTGCCTCTATTGTTCAGGAGGCTCGTCTCCAAGGTTCGAAATATACTTGAGGCTCAACTGCCTCGTTCGCAAGTTCGAACAACAGAGCCAAGATCATCGACAACAGAGAAGATCACCATTCGGACTGATCCCAGACAATTTGAATCATTCTTACGCAGCATCAGTCGTTGTTCTTCGTTGCTGGACGCGAGACGATTGAAGAACGACGTCATGAGTGAGATCAGGCGGACGCGGGTACTACTAGGTTAGATTGTATTTATTCACGAGTTATGTGAATTTCTGCCTAATGACGTGCATACAGCGAATCATGAAAAAGACGATTGGATAAACGGCGAGAAGACGGAAGATATCGTGGCTTTCCTGGACCGCTTGTATACCGCCAAACGCAAAGCAGAGAAGCGGATAGTGGTGTTAGGTGGAGAAGCAGATCCGGTGAGTGCGGTACTGCATTGGCTGAAATTTAGATTAATTTAGATTATGGTATCAGCGTCAGCCCACTTATTCCGAAGCACCGTCCACGTCTCGCATATCGCTGCGCGATGTTTTAACAAACCCGAGCTCCCTATCATATTACATGGAATTCATGGATCGCCGACATCGGTCTCTACTTGTGCAGTTCTGGTTGACTGTGGAGAGCTTCAAGAATCCTCTGGAATCCGTAGATTCCGGGAGCTCCGATGAGGACGATGAAGCTGTATTGGATCCCGCCCGCTCTGCTACTCTGAAAGAAGACATATCTATGATGAAAGATTTGTACTTTTCGGGATCTACTCCCGATCCAGTACTGGCCTCCGTTTCGCAGAAGCATGTGAATGCTATTAAGACATTCGGTTTGGATGAGAGGATCCCTACGTTGGTGGCGGAAAGACGAGTGCGAAGGAGCGTGATGCTGGCACAAAGACAGGTGGAGAAGGACATGGAACAGGACTTTGAAGATTTCCAACGGTCGGAATTGTGGTTTCATGTTGTCGGCGACATAGAAGCCACCGGGCGGACAAGAAGTGCTGTGTTAGGTCCAGGGAGGGATGATGACCCCATGTCTATCTCGCGGACTTCCTCGGGGACTTCAGCATCGATGTCTACATCTGTCCAACATGGTGCTTTCCATGTCCCGCGGTCTTCCTCCACTCCAATCCTAAATCTTCCACCTCAATCTAGAACTTTCCGCTTGGATGAGTCTTTGCCAATCACGCCCGTTATCAACCCTCTACCTCGCGCGTCTACTTCAAATCTTGAACTCCTTATGTCTCCTATCCCTGCATCCCCTTCAATGTCAACCTCCAGAGCGCCTTTATTTGACGATCCAGAAGACGCAAAAATGACGGAGCAGTCCAGACGAATGGACGCTATACAGGCAGCACTGACCGACATTATTGCCCTGGACGGCCACGATAATGCTCGGGGGAGGGTATCAACCACGACCGGGGAGACCACAGAGTTAACTGAAAGCATGGTTGAGGAAAGGGCACGAGGCGCAGTATTCGACGATGTTGACGAAGAAGACGATGGACAGGAAGAACGGGACGACGATATTCAGAAGGAACATGGTTCTTTTCAACTTGCCGGACCAGGCGATCTGCAATTATCTCATGAAATCATGAGGCTTGCCAGTAAGGTCGACGCCTTACACTCCCAGAGTGCGATGCTGGACACGTTGATAAAAAAGGCAGAGCTCACGGGAGATACGCAGGAACTCAAGCTTTTGCGTAAATCTCGGTCGTCACTCGCAAGAGAGCTCCGAGAACTGAATTTCCAGAAATCTCAGTATGAGCAACAAGAATCTGCGAATCGTCTTGTCTCGGATCGTACCAAGGTCGCAATCGTCAATTCGGCCGTGGGGGAAGAAGACGGGAAGTCTGTGGTCCGATACTTGGTTGAAGTTCAGCAGTTGGCGCACGACGGCCTGTTCTCTTCAGGTTGGGTAGTTGCGCGGAGGTACAACGAATTCTTCACAATGCATAACAAGCTCAGGGAACGTTATTCCTTTGTTCGCAACCTGGACTTCCCCGGTAAGCGCCTTGTGACAGCATTGTCGGCTAGCTTCGTAGACTCCCGGAAAGCTGCATTAGAGAAGTATCTACAGGTACGTCTCGTTTACCGCTTAATGACTCGTATTCAAAGTCGTTATAGAGCTTAATTACGATTCCTGCTGTTTGTGAGAGCGATGAACTACGCATGTTCTTATCACGCGATTCGCCTTTCATCGCGGCTGAGTCTTTGAATCCTAGTACCGCAGCTCCTGCTCCTTCGTCAAGCAAGGGGATCGTTCGCACAGTTTACCAGTCAGTTGCTGAGAGTATTGACGATATGTTTTTTGGGCCATCCATGTTGGACGTGATAATCCAGCGCCTCACCACACAAGCGGCTGAATTCGCTGGGATCGTTGGTAGTGGTATACACGATGAAGATCTCGTCGCCCAGGTTTTAAAGGCGTCCGGAAAGACAAGCTCAGATGATACACTTCTCCAGCTTCCAGGAGACCTCAAACCATTACAAGGGGAGACCAGTAGCTCCTCGTTCTCCTCACCTATATGCGACCTGGTCCTTGCGGTCTTTGAACTCGACAAGAAGAATAATTGGCTCAGACGACAGGCCATTGTGATCATCTTGCAACAGGTTTTTGGCGATACTATCGAGCGGTATGTCCTACGTTCTCTGCTGCTCTCTTTGTCTAATACAAAACATTCTAGAAAACTGAGGGAGACGTTCAAATCATATATGGATGAATCTCATATAATGTCTTACATTAACATCTTCCGTGACAGTCTATGGCCGGGCGGCAAGTTGAAGCCTCCCGGCGCACCTCGTACGACAGAAGAGAAGTTGCGCGCGAAGGACGAAGCAAATCGTAAGCTTTCGGCGTTGATGCCAGGTTAGCTTAGGTGCTGTATTCACTTTACCCAAGTGCTAACGATACTTTATCAGATTTGGTCGCGAACATGATTGGGAGATCCAATGCACGTCGCGGTGCACGAAGAATTTTTGCTGTGCTACAGAATCGGCGGCTGAACCAGCACCTTCTCTATACAATTGTGGATGAAGTAGGTATCTTCAACGGTTTGTATACACCGTCCGCTCATTTTTTTGAAGGTTTTCGCTGCTCTCTTCCCTCCGTCATCGTCGTAGTAATTTCAAATATTTGGGGAAAAGTCATCGCAGACTGGTTTCCAATTGCGACTGTGTAAGCCCATGTAGCTAGATAGATACATCACCATATAATTGTAAATCGTTACGCAAGGTCAGTTAAATCTGGTACCCCTTCCTCGACAGTATCCTCGGCTGAAGATTGAAAGTCAGCCATAGGATGAGATCCTGGCGAGACATTTGATCTTGATGTCGAATTCGCACATGTTGTCTCAGTTAAAATTTCGTTCTCAATTTTTGCCTTCTTCGCCCTCTGTCGATGCGCCATTACGGATGAGGCAGCAGGGTCATCATATCTGTGAAATAGCATGCGGATTGGTCTGAAAGTCACTTTGACTGTAGGCACGTACATTTTGGTAGTATGTAGGATGAACCCGCCTGAACCCGACATATTCATCATTGGATGCGTACGCCCCGGTAGTACCTATGTTCAACCACGTGAGCGTGACAGGGAAGTGAGAGACTCGGTCGTGCCAGGGATACCTGATAGCGCCGTAACCACATTTCTGTCATTGTGGGACCCAAAAATTGAGGGTCGTCTCGTAATTTATTTTGTAGATCTGTTATCACCTATAGCGTCATTGGTCTTAGACTCAAGGCTTTGGTTATAGTAGGACAAGACACGCACTTGTACGTGGAGACTGTGAACAACAATCGACGCGGAGCCGGCCAAGTATGGCGCAAGCCTCTCCAAGATTGAACTAGGGTCATATTCACTGGCTATGATCAAGCTATGAGGGTGTCAAGTTAACCGTCTGCTGAGAGTCGAAACACGTACCCATCGAATTCCCCATTGAACAGTTCTTCCCTAGTTTGCGTCTGCGAACTCGAGACGAGCTTCCGCTTGTTGAGTCTTGACCTCTGTGCATCCGACTTGATTTTCCCAGACGGTGGCTCCGAAGAGGCTCTGACTGACAATCTGTTAGTCCTCTTGTGTAAGTGGTCAGTAGATACGCAACGCACTGGGGATGTACTCTTCGTCAGCGGTAGCCCAGTTTAACGACGAAAGAACGTCTGTAACTTCTTTCCTAAAATTCATATGCGCTGTTACAGGATATGCAGGTGGGGAATCTACGTCGCATATTGTGATCAGGCGACCATATCCTGTACATAATACATTATGTTTATGGAGATCATGGTGTCAGAGACGAATAGGTCGTACCACCCAGCCTTTCCAGAATTCCGGCAACAATGACGCCTGAAGCATCGTCAACGGCAAGGAATCTGCCACCTGGTCTGACGTTGGCCAGATTTAGAATTTGTGACAGCGCATCTGGGCGAATATCGCGTAGTCTGTTCTGATCCTTATTGAACCAGTAGTCACAGACGTTGAACACGGTTGGATCAACAACGGTAAAATATTTAGAATATCTGCAGCATCTTTAGTGTAATTTTGCGGTGACTGTACATACAAACTGACTTTGCTTCTTTGCGCTTTTTATACTTCTCCTTGCTATATTCGGTCTTGAGTGAGTAGTTCGCGTGCTGTTCTATTTGTTTTCTTATGATTTCCTACAGCAAAGACATCAGTCTTGACAATATGACTGGATAAAGTATATCTTACAGATGCGTGAAGGCCGGATTTTTTGAGCGCTTCGATTTCCTCTGAGGTTAGAGGCTGAACGAATTGACCATCATTTATGAGCTCATTCGTGGCATCAGTGTCCCCTGTCATATAGAGGTGAGATGCAAAGTGTAAAAAAAAGGACATTCATACCTACTTCCTGCAAGGTGCGGGATGCCATCTCTTTGAGTTTCTTGTCCGCAATTTCGTACGTCAGGCCGTAAGGTTGGCCCAACAGTTCATTGGCATGGAAAGATCCATATTTCCCCAGATTTGCAATACTGCGAATATTGTCAGTACGGCTGTAATACTCTTCAGTGACGACGATTCAACTCACGAATCCTTTTCAAACTTCCAGGTTTTGATGTCTCCGCTAGGTAATTTCAGCAGGAGCGTATTCCCAGGTTGGATAGTGTCTCCCCTCGTCTTGTCTATAGGCGCGCGAGACGATCCTTCACCCAGATCCATAACTGTGAAAAGGACTCAGCCAGCTATATGCTGAGGTGGTAAGCTCGAAGGCCGATTCCTTGATTCCTTGAAATTTCGGGTATGTTTCTCTGTCACGTGTTTCACTGAGGATCACGATCTGAGGCTTCGAGCTGTTCGGAGACTGTTTGACTCTCAGCTTCCATCGCTCAGGCATCGTACCGTCTCACATATATGGCAGAGTCGCTCGATGATGATCTTAATGCTATTCTCAAGAAATCTCAAGACAAGACGCGCGGGACCGTTTCCCCAGCAGAATTGTCTTGCTTGGCTCGCGCATTCCTCCCGTCTCAAAATGTAGCACTTCGCTCCCGGGCATATGTCGTTCTCTCTGCAGTATGTCAACAACTTCGGACTGTGTCTCGACCGTCTGGTGGAAAACAGCCAGCGGACGCGGCGACAGAATCGATGCATAAAACATTTGGCCCTGCCGTACTCTCCCGCATGTCCGAGACGATAGAAGAACAACTCGTGGAGGGCATGTCGTTCTTATCGGCTCTATTTGAAGTCGACTGGCAAGCAGCCTCTTCTATATTCCAGGAGGACGCTCTTCCCGACCTCATAATGGACGCCGTCGATATGTTTCCCGTATCCTCTCAGGTTTCATTATCTGTCGCACATCTTCTATCGCAAGCGTGTGGTCACAAATCTTGTCGCGCTCTCATCACGTCTCAGGTTTTGCAGTGGCTTACTGGAAAATCGCGTCAAACTAACGACAGTGTGCTCCGCGGAGCAGCCGCAGTAGCGCTAGTCAAACTATCTCGAGGAGCTGGGGAAAATGGTATAGATGTCGAGAAGAATCGAGAGTTATCCTCTGATGACGGAGACCTCGTTGAGCTGATGAGAGGATTGGTTGTTAATGAATCGAAAACCTCTTCTGTTGCGGACGCTATCGAAGGCCTCGCCTACATGAGCACAAATGCCAGAGTGAAGGAGGCCCTGGCAGGTGATACCTCCTTCTTGAAACGCCTGTTCTCCGTGGTGCCACGTCGCAAAGGTACAGGCACTTCCTCCCAGTTCATCCAGGAATCTGCCAAATCGCCTCTATACGGTGTCGTCACCATTATTTCCAATATTTGCTCTTATCGCCCTCGTCTTACGGAAGAAGAGGCTCAGATTGAAAAACTAAAGCAAATGGCTAAAACTCCCGGTAGCATGTCGGGTGGTCGGATTAACGAAGACGATACATTAGAGGATGATGAACACGTCAAAGCGCGAGGTGTGAAGATGATCCAAAGTGGTGTGTTAGACGTCCTGACATCCACTGTACGAGCCACGGAGAGTCGAGCTGTCAGGCTTGCTGTGGGGAAGGCGCTGCTCAGCCTCGTGGAAAACATAGAGAATCGCGGTAAAGTTCTACAGTCGGGAGGTGCGAAGGCATTGATGGTGATAATCCAAGGGATTCTCCCATCTTCTAATGCTCGTACAAGACTCCTGTCTCCTCAACTAGATCTCCCAGAGATCGAGGTCATTCAAGCTTTGGCAAAGCTCGCAATCACCTCGTCTCCACTGCAGGTTTTTGGACCGAACGAAGGAGCGTTGTATGACGCAATTCGACCCTTCGCTTTGATGTTGGTACAACATACTTCAAATCTACTGCAGAGGTTCGAAGCCCTCATGGCTCTTACGAACTTATCGTCTCAAGGCAGCGAGATTGCCAATAAGATCGCTTGTGCAGGGGGCCTCATGGACAAAGTAGAATTGCTCATATTGGAGGACCACACATTAGTACGCAGAGCTTCGACTGAGCTCATTTGCAATCTCGTGGGTGGCTGCGAGGACGTCTTCAACAGGTACGGGGGCAAGCATTCGGAGGCTTCGAACTCGAAATTACAGGTCCTCGTTGCCCTTTGCGACGTTGATGATCTCCCTACGCGGTTGGCCGCATCAGGTGCAGTGGCTACACTGACGTCCTCTCAAGATGCCTGTCAGGCTCTGATACAGCTTCAGCGCGAGCGTCGTCGGGTGTTGCCAATCTTTGGACATCTGGTTGATCAATCTATTGGAACATATGAGGAGGAACAACATGACAATAACAATCAAAGTGCTCCCAATCCGGGTCTTGTCCACCGAGGGGCCGTTTGTATTCGTAATCTGCTCTATTCTATTCGGGATACAGCCATCCGCAAAGAGCTGGCGTTAGAGGCGGACCGCGCTGGAATTGTGCGGGTACTTGTTGCTGTTATCAAGTCTGCGGGAAACACAGAATCCCCTGCGTTGCGGCCGGCAGCGGAAACCCTCAAGTGGCTTTTGGAAAGTGGTCTTGAGGTCGCGGTCTGAAATCACCACCTTGTAAGTCGACCACTCGCCACTAAGGACTACGGCTTAGTTTGCTGCGATAGGGAAGCAACGTTGAACCTGTCACAACATCTCGGACCTACGTCCGTCGCGCACACTGTCGGGCCTCAAGGAGCAATTGTCGCTTACTGCACTTGCGGTCCGGACGTTCTGCTGAGAAGGAGAACTCCACTGCAGAATGTTACAGAAATCCATGTTCAATTTCTCTTTGCGATACAAAACTAGACGTATTGCTGGCTACAATGGATATCAACTCGTCAAGCCATTATGAAGAAAGTGCGGCGGCACGGTACTTTTAGAACCTCATGAGACTGAGAAATGCTCAGCCTTCGAGGTTCTCTCACACGGCAGAGATTACAGTATGGTCTTAGTCTAGATCTAATTACTCCAAGCTCCGTTGGACTGCCGTTCCGAGGGATCAGGGAATTTTCATGCCGTTTTCGTGCCGTCCTTTCCGGGATGTCTCATGATTTGTCCCTATGACCAGGGGTCAACTTCTCCATGATCAAGGTTCTTGTGTAGTGGCCGAACTGGGGTGGAATATCTCTCCCTATCACGACCCGTGCTAAGCGTAGCGTCACGCTTCTGGGTGCGACCTCTCGTCGTTTATATTAGTGGCAGATATCTATCGTGGTTGTTGTACACTTGCCACTGAGGACACCTACCATGCCTGCCCCCACGTTTGCTGCATTATCTTTGACTGAACTTGTTTTTATCCGAGCTCGTATGTTCGTCTATTTCCGCGCGGGTAGTCTCATTCAGCATACTCCATCCCCGTAGGTGACCAGCCGAACGATGTCGCCATTTACACGGGCATAGATGAACCGGGAGATTTGCTGCGACCCCTCACGTATGCCTTGCGTTCCTTCGATGTTTTACACAAGTTTTATGAGCGAGGTTCTAGATATCTGGAAGTTCAACGAGGGGTGGATCGCCTTTGTGCGCACTACGCTAACTTAGGCTTGTTACCAGCCGTCGAGGAAAATGGCCTTCCCCCGGAGCGTACGATCGCAGTCCTAACGTCAACTGCAATCGATGAATCACTTCTTGAGATAGCCCTCGTAAAGCTCGGGCTGGCGCCATTATTGTTGTCTGTCAATAACTCTGTCCCTGCGGTTGCACATCTTTGCAAAATCACAAAGTCTTCCCATCTGATCTATGGATATAAGTTTCATGCGGAGGCGCAAGAAGCGCAGAAGATACTGTCTCAGCAAGACTATCAACTGGAGATCGTTCCGGAGAGACGTTTTCCTTTGTGGGGACCCGACGGCGCTGCCAATGCTAAGATAGAGCCATTTTCCGCTGTCTTGCAGCCCATAGATGAGACAGGAAGGACCGCTGTCATTCTGCATTCCTCTGGATCAGTACGTGTTTCTACGTGTTGCAAATACCATCCTATATGCGAATCAGTACTCACAGTCCCATAGACTGGGTTCCCCAAACCTGTATATATTACTCATCTAGCAATGATTGCAAATGTAGCCGGCTTTGTCGCAAAGCCCGGATTTAGCGCTCTCCCTGTGTATCACGGATTTGGCCATTATTGCGTGTAAGTAGTCGTTCATGACTGCCTACGACAGTTCTCATACATCTTCATTTGATAGTTTCAGGTGTTATTACGCTGGTGTCCCATTCTCACTTTTCCCACCCCACTTACCGCTGACATCGGCGAATGTATGCAAAGCCATTAAGGCCGTTCCGGTGCCTTGTCCGCTCTTCTTTGCCGTGCCCTATGTCATCAAGGTGAGTAGCGCCTTCTGTATGAAGCGCATGCGCGGTAAACTGAGTATCTCTCAGCTCTTAGGAGAAACGGAAGAAGGCGTTAAGGCCCTAGCGGACTTCGAGAGTATTACGTTCGCTGGTGCTGCACTCCCTGTATGGCATCGCCGATCTCAACGTATCTCTGAATTCTGACCTCATCTTCAGGATGAACTGGGAGACCGTCTCACTGCCGCTGGCGTGAACATAAATGCTATTTATGGTACGACTGAGGTATGCGGTCGCGCGAACGTGCGACTCGGCTTGGTCACAAAGCCTTTTGTTCTCGCAGACGGGATCTTTAATCAAGTCCACCCGAAATTTTGCAATTGACAAAGCCTGGAATTGGCTGCGCATGGAAGGGCCTATCGCAGACTATATGGTCATGGAAGATCGTGGATCGGGCACATTTGAGTCTGTCGTCAAAGACGGATGGCCGGCCAAGATCCAGTCAAACCGTCCAGACGGATCATATGCAACGAAGGATCTCTTCATCAGACATCCGAAACATCATAACTGGTACAAGTATATTGGTCGCTTGGATGATACACTCGTACTAGTCTTGGGGGAGAAGACGAATCCTGGTGGGTATCATTATTTCGTGACATTTATACGAGATTCTTAAATTCAGTGCATAGTCCCTATTGAACTCGCTATCCGTGGCAATAGTCCTTACGTCGAGGAGGCGATTGTATTCGGGGATGGAAGGCCCCAAGTTGGCTGCTTAATTTTGCCTTCGGAGCTGGGCAAGGATTTGTCAAAGGATAGGGACGCATTTTTAAAGAGGATCTGGCCAATTGTGGAAGACGCCAATGCGCAAGCTCCAACACATTCACGCATTCTCCCGGAAATGATATACATCCTTGAGTAATCACTTCCTCTATTACAAAGTGACGATTCTGATTGTTACTCAAACGAAAAAGTTATGGAACTCCGGTATGTCCGGTTAAAGATTTGATTATATATTCATCTCTGAACCATGTATTTGCAGATACCACAAGCCACGAAGATGTCTATTTTACGACCTGCGTGCTATGCGAAGTTCAAGGATATTATTGGTGGGTCATTGATCGCCGCACGAATTTTACCAGCTTAGTGTCATTTTGACAGAATCCGTCTATGATCGTTTCGAGAACGGGACCGGTGTAAACAAACTCGACCTCTCGAGGCCAGAACTAGAGGACTTCATTTTGAATGCACTTACGCAAACATTGGGACAGCTAAAAGCCACTAGGTTGACGAGGACATCCGACCTCTTTGCTTTCGGTGTCGATTCCCTCCAGGCAACGCGCATTCGGAATATTTGCCAGAAAGAGGTAGAACTCAATGGAGCTACACTTGGACAGAATGGTGAGAGAGAATGATATTCCAGATATAAATGCTTACTTAATCGATGCCAGTTGTTTATGAGAACCCATCCGTAGAAAAGTTCTCTTACCAGCATCATCATCGCGGCTTGTACTAACGAAAGAATAGGCTGGCTACATACATATTGTCTGTCCGATCTGGAGGTGATGCTGTCACGTCAGAAGAGGAGCGACACGCTTCCATGATAGCAATGGTCAACAAATGGGCAGCGAAGTTTGATCTCAAGCAATCCCAACATCAGAATGGACATACTGCGGTGTCTGTCAAATCGACTGTGGTGGGCTTGCACTTATACAAAATACTATATTGCCCTTAACATCCGCGCCCGTATGTTATATAGGTCCTTACCGGTGCCACGGGCTCTTTAGGAGCGCACATACTTCACCAACTCGTCTCATCTCCTTCAGTATCCGCAGTAATATGTCTCTCACGGGCACAATCGCACTCCGACTCTCTGACGCGTCTGCAAGAGTCACTGCGGCAAAGACATCTTAGTCTGACTGGCGAACAGTGGACTAAGGTTCAATCGTTTGCTGCCAATGTTAATGAGGATCGACTTGGCTTGTCTTCAGACGAGTATTCCAATATATTGTCTCAAACGACCACTGTTATTCACGTTCGTATTTCACGCGCGATTGTTGCTGCAATGTATTCTAATTTCTGTTCCGCAGAATGCGTGGCCTGTTAATTTCAACATGTCAGTGCAATCGTATGATGAGCACATCGGCGGTGTCCTCAATCTGATCAACCTCTGCCTCCGTTCGGTTAAGACGCAACGGCCTTCCTTCTTCTTTAGTTCGTCCATAGCGGCGCGATCGGGTTCTTCCGATCCTGTTTGCCTGGAAGACTTCCCAGTATCGCCGGGGACCGCGCTCGCTACCGGATATGGAAGGAGCAAATGGATCGCTGAGAAGCTTTGTGAGAGGGCAGCGAATGACAC
>NW_012133454.1:72297-86496 GCF_000313525.1 Fibroporia radiculosa | reverse complement strand
GCTGCGTATCGGGCAACTCGTTGGAGACACGGTGCAGTGAGTTCACCATGGTTTCAGCGTACCAACGGCGAACTTACACATCGTAGCGGGGTGTGGAACGAGACAGAAGCGTGGCCATTGATGTTCAAATCAGCAAGAGAAACGGGTGTTCTACCTCGTCTGGAAGACGTGCGTCTTGCATCACTCGCACTGTCATCTAAAAACTCACGCATACGTGCAGCGGCCGCAATGGCTCCCCGTAGATATAGCAGGGCGGGCCATCGTCGAAATTATCACACAATCCCAGCAATCCAAAGCAACTGTATGCCACATATTGAATCCTAACCTGGAAAGCGGTTGGGACACAATTCTGTCTGGCCTTCAGTCCGCAGGGTTGCAATTTGATGTTGTTGACCGTGCGGAATGGCTGGATCGTCTCGCGAAATCTGATCCAGATGGCGAACGCAACCCGGCCATCAAGCTACTGGTAGGCGACTCTGCTAATTGTGCCAAAATGACGAACTGAACGACGTCCTGGATAGCCATATTATCGCAATAGGTTCGGTAAACAGACTCAGCGAGCACCAATGGAATTCCGCGTTGATTCAACTAGCAAGGCTGCGCCGAGCATCGCTAGCTCTCCAGCAATTACGGAAGATCTTGTTGCTAAATGGGTCCAACGTTGGCGGGAAGTGGGTTTTTTGGCGTGAAATAGCAGAGCAGTTATAAATAGGCATAATGTGGCAATGACCAATAGATGGCAATTATCATGGAGCTGCAACGAGCTCAGTTGTCTGTCTGTCCTTTGTGTAAGTAAATTCTACAATTTACATACAATCGACGAAGCAAGTAAAAGAGCAGTGTGGGTGTCGTTAGGCACGAAACCCATAATTATTGTGGAAGCTTGGACAACGGAGACTGGATGCAACTGTCAACGGGATACGGGCCGAGGCCAACCACCCTAAGCCGCCTATCCGGTGACGACCGCGCACTGCGGGCGCCTACTATCGACTGTACCATCACTGAACTGGTCGTCTCAGGCATTGACGTCTCTGGCTCACCCGAGTTCATCTTCTCATCCTTGAGCCTAGCTCTCTTACTGTTTCCCCTTTCCAGATAGGTGCACCTGGAGTGCACACTGCTGCCGTGAGACTTCCACTCGTGCGCCGCATTGGAGGTACCAGATCAATTAGTGCATCCAAGTATTCGTAGTCTGCTCTCGTCACAAGATGGTCGGTCGACTGGATAGCTATGTTTTTCTCATTTGTTAACCAAATGCACAGGCACCATCCAAGAAGGCCGGCAAGAAGGTCGCTGCAGCGCCCAAGAAAGCGGGCGGCGCCGCCAAAGTTGCTAAGGTCTGTCGACGCCTCTTGCTTCAGATATTGGTGATGAAAGGTGATTTGGAATATTAGGCCGACTGGAAAGAGGGCTTCAAGAAAAAACAAGTCGGCGTTTCTGATATGACACTATTGACCACGATCACCAATGAGGCGATCAATGAGAACTTGCAGAAGCGATGGGTCAACGGCGAGATTTATACCTATATCGGCTCTGTGTTAATTTCAGTCAATCCATTCAAAGGTAGATCTACGGCCGATTTATCTCGAGGGCGTAAGCTCATGCCCTTTGTTTAGATCTTGGCATCTACACCGACGAAGTGCTTCGGAGGTACAAGGGCAAGAACAGGCTCGAGGTTCCTCCACACGTGTTCAGTATCGCTGAGTCTGCGTACTACAACATGAATGCGTACCACGAAAATCAGTGTGTCATCATATCAGGTGAATCTGGTGCAGGCAAAACGGAGGCTGCGAAACGTATCATGCAGTACATCGCCGCCGTCTCTGGTGGCCAGGACAGTAGCATTCAAGAAATTAAGGACATGGTTCTGGCTACGAATCCTCTCCTAGAAAGTTTCGGTTGTGCGAAAACATTGCGGAACAACAACTCCAGTCGGCATGTGCGTCAACCTCTCTCGTAATGAGTATAGCAACTCACAATTCTCTAGGGTAAATACCTCGAGATCATGTTTAATGATCATGGCGAGCCAATCGGAGCGCAGATCACCAACTATCTTTTAGAGAAAGGCCGCGTAGTTGGACAAGTAGAGAATGAACGTAATTTCCACATATTCTATCAGTTTACGAAAGGTGCATCAGATCAACAACGAGGTGCGTCTGAGGATACTCGCGTGTCGATTGATCTAATATTCTCTCAGAAACTTACGGTCTACAGGGTCCCGAGGCCTATGCATACACGAGTGTGAGCAACTGCCTTGATGTTCAAGGCATCGATGATGTCCATGATTTCAGTGAAACTATTGTAAGGGAATTCATTTCCGGACACGTATCACTCATTATTTTTGTTTAGAGAGCCATGCAAATAATTGGCCTCAGCGATTATGAACAGACTGAGATTTTCCGTATGTTGGCTGCAATTCTTTGGCTGGGCAATGTGCAGTACGAGGAAATGGATGATGGTAACGCTAGAGTCTCCGACACTAGCGTGACCGATTTCGTTGCGTACCTTTTGGAAGTCGATGCCGAACTTGTCCAGAAGGTCATGACGATCAGGGTTATGGAGACCCAGCGTGGCGGAAGAAGGGGATCCATTTATGATGTGCCTCTCAACCCTGCGCAAGCTTCCGCCGGACGTGATGCGCTTTCCAAGGCATTATACAATAATCTGTTTGAATGGATTGTCTCCAAGATTAATGTGTCTATGAAAGCGCGCTCGGCTACTGCACAATTGATCGGTATTCTGGTGCGTTCTCAGCCACGCGCCCACGGAATTTTTAATTGAGCATTTCGCAATAGGATATCTTCGGATTCGAGATATTCGAGGTTAGTACTTCGCGTTGTATGCCGCTCCACCCTACTCATGGCCATTCTAGGACAATTCATTTGAGCAGCTCTGTATCAACTACGTCAATGAGAAACTTCAGCAAATATTCATCGAACTTACGCTCAAGACTGAGCAGGAGGAGTACGTCAGGGAGCAGATCAAATGGACGCCCATCAAGTATTTCAACAACAAGATTGTCTGCGATCTTATCGAGGAGAAGCGTCCACCGGGAGTGTTTGCTGCACTCAATGACGCATGCGCGACGGCACATGCCGACCCCACGGCCGCAGACAACAGCTTTATTCAACGGATGGCCAGTCTTGCGTCAAATCCTCACTTCGAGTCACGCGGTGCACAATTTCTAGTGAAACATTACGCCGGGGACGTGATGTACAACGTTGCCGGAATGACAGACAAGAACAAGGATCTTTTGATCAAAGACTTGCTTGATCTTATTGGAGGAAGTGGCAACCAATTCTTACAGTCCCTCTTCCCGGATCGACCAGATCCTAGCAGCAAGAAAAGACCTCCCACTGCTGGAGACAGGATCAAGGTAGGCAGAGACACGTCTGATGAATATGCCCGAGCTAATCCTCGACAGGCTTCCGCTGGAGCGCTGGTAGAAAATCTCATGCGGGCTCAGCCATCTTATATTCGGACGATCAAGCCGAATCAGAACCGTAGCTCTACTGAATTTGACTCGAAGGCAGTACTGCATCAAGTAAAGTATCTCGGTTTACAGGAGAACATTCGTGTACGTCGCGCTGGATTCGCGTACCGGAACACGTTCGAGAAGATGGTTGAGAGGTTCTACCTTCTATCTCCCGCTACATCGTACGCCGGGGAGTATACATGGCATGGAGACGCCAAGTCC
Source organism: Fibroporia radiculosa (assembly GCF_000313525.1). Classification (NCBI taxonomy): domain Eukaryota; kingdom Fungi; phylum Basidiomycota; class Agaricomycetes; order Polyporales; family Fibroporiaceae; genus Fibroporia; species Fibroporia radiculosa. Next base: position 82,799 of record NW_012133454.1, on the reverse strand, counting down.
GGCTGCGAGAAGATTCTCACAGACACTGGTATCGCCAGGGAGGAGTGGCAGATGGGTACGACAAAGGCTTTTATAAAAAATCCTGAAACGGTACTATATTTGCTTTGAAATTTGTTTCGAATGTTGACATCACTATAGCTGTTTGCCTTGGAAACTATGCGAGACAGGTATTGGCACAACATGGCTGGTCGCATACAACGAGCCTGGCGCAACTATATGAGATATAAACACGAATGCGCCAGGCGCATTCAACGTTTCTGGAAGAACAACAAGGAGGCGATTGAGTACGCCAAGATCCGAGACTACGGTCATCAAATTCTGGCTAGCAGAAAGGAAAGGCGCAGGTTTAGTCTTCTCAGTTACCGTCGATTTATGGGGGATTATCTGGATATCAACGGCAAGAGTTCACTTGGCGAGGAGCTCCAAGCTGCATGTAGCATTGGTGGTTCGTGTGCCCTCTAGCCTTGCTATTCTAATGACACTAATACTCTTATAGCTGAGAAGGTAACATTCAGCTCAAGGATACAAGTACTAGTATCCAAAACGGGCCGTTCGAGTAAACCAGGCCCTCGTTTCTTTGTCGTCGTGAGTTTCTCACTTTCATAGCGTGCGGAAAACTCCTTGGTGACTCGATAACTACAGACTCCAAAAGCTGTTCACATCGTCATTGCGACAAGTAGGGAGGGCCAGACAGTATATACACTTGAACGGAAGATTCAACTTGTAACCATCAAGAGTATCTCCATGTCAAACTTAAGAGATGATTGGATGGTGTGTGGCTCCCCGTCGTCGTACTCGCCGTGCTCACTCCTCAGTAGGCCCTCAATCTGGGCCCCACCGAAGAGGGCGATCCCCTGATTAGCTGCATCTTCAAAACTGAGTTGGCAACACATCTCCTCAAACTGACGCAAGGTAGCATTAATATCGTCATTGCACCAGCGTAAGCTCCACTGTCATGAAATCCATCTATCGTGTTTATGCGTTCTGCAGAATTGAGTACAACAAGAAGAGAGACAAAAAAGCCCTTGTAAAATTTGTCAAAGATGAAACAGTGCTTAAGAATGATAATTACAAGAGTCATACAGTCCACGTACCTTCAGGAGAACCTCATAATAGTCTGTCCCGTCCTCCTGCGAAGCGCAAAGCGGGTATAGTGCGTCCCATAACTCAAGGAAAACTGTTACGCAAGGGTGGCCCATCAGACGTACGTTTATCCTCACGACGAGATGCATCAATGCTGATACTTTTCGTGCAGAAGCCAGCTGCTTTACGGACCAAATCAGTAGCACAACCGCTTCCCAGCAAGTCATCCGTGGTACTTCCTATGAAGCCTAGTGTGTCGGCCTCATCTAATGACGTCCCGCACCCGCCGCCTCCGCCTCCGCCGCCTGGCCGAACAGCCGTTCCACCGCCTCCGCCACCACCTCCTGAACCCGAGGCGGAAATGTATCGCGCCAAATTCGCCTTTGAGGGCCAAGAAGGTGAGATGAACCTGAAGAAAGATGACGTGGTAGAATTGGTTGAGAAGGACGATAACGGTTGGTGGCTGGTAAAGAAGGGAAAACTCGAAGGTTGGGCACCCAGTAATTATCTCGAATTAGTTCCTCCGAAACCCAAGACTGCGGCTCCCCCGCCTCCGCCTCCGCCGCCAGCAGCTCGTCGGCCCCCTTCGATGCTTTCTGCAGCAGTCTCTACCCCAGCTGCTGCGCCTGCGCCCAAGATAGCCGCGAAATCGGTTGTCGCTGATCCTTCGGCGAAACCTTTTGCCGTTTTCCCTGGGATGATGCCTGCCAACGGCTCTGCCGCTCCTTGGAAGAAGGCGGCTGCCGTTGCGAACGACTCGTCTGCAGACAGCACACCAGCTACTTCACGGCCATCGAGTGCTCTAGCCCACAAAGCTCCTCCGCCTGCGCCCAAGCCGAAGCCTGGTCCGCCCCCAGTTGCGAACAAACCTGGTATACCACCCAAGGTAGGTGGGAAACCACCTATTCCTGTCGCTTCAAGGCCGCCCGCTACTGCCCCACGACCTACTCAGGGTGGACTCTCAAAGCCTGCTACTCCTAGTGGACAGATGGATTTGGCTGCGGCTGTGAGTAGCTGATGTACCTCATCTGGATCAGCTTCTAATATTCTTCTACTTTTGTAGCTAGCAAAGCGTGCGCAGAGACTTGCTGAGGACTGAACTCACAGAAATGCCAAGGTTTATAGAGGTTTGTAAGCTTAGGAGTTATGTATACATCTATTTGATTGTAATCAGAGTGGAACAAGGCTAACGGGTGTAGCGCATGTCTCGCATATATCTTCAGTAAGCGGATCAAGAATATTTTGTGTACGTTCCGCTACAATATGCTCCCTCACCAAAGTAAGCGAGAAATTATGACAATCGGTGTCCTCTCACTGGTCACCACGGTCGCAAATCACCACAATATTCGCAGCAAATTCGCAATGTTGACAAAGGCAATGATACTTTGCATGACCACGACCTAGAAAGCGGACTACCATAAATATTCCTCAATTGGCGACAGAGCGCTGAGCGAGAAAAAGCGTAACGATGACTTACAGCAAGCTCTGTAACAATCTGCGCAGCAGTGATATTCGATGATCTATGGCACTGACTATACTATGAGAGCCTATTACTGGCGTGGCCTTGTAACTGATTTGACGATTCGTTACTCGGTCTTCGCTTTTCCAACACGCTCTATGCAAGGGATCCCGAGGAAACGTTTGATGGCGTAGTTCTGATGGTTGTCCTTGATACAAAGAGTACTAAATGACATGCATAAGCCGCCTATGTTTGCAAATCTGCGCATAATGTGCTCACAAATCTATCGCAAAGTTCAGCACCTTTGGTATCACTGCATAAATGGGGACCACTCACATGTGTTTCCGATCAGCATCAAATATGTTCCAGTAGCCTACAGTCGGTAATTTCGTAATTACTGAGTGAACTCGAAACTCGAATGATGGAGACAGACCGTCAGTACATGCCACCAGGAGTGACCTGTGAACAATGTTAGCTCAGATTGAGGCGAAAGATAGTCGGAGACATACCCTCGAGGAGGAAAGCAACAGGCCAGCCGATACTGTACCTCCATCGCGTGAGAGTATCACAGAAGACATTGTCAAGATTCCAAACAAGGAACCCAAACGCAAAGGTAGCCGCGCCAGAGGAAAATAGCCGTGCCACAACGGATTTGACGTCCTCCGGAACTCGCTTTGCGATTTCTGGACTACGAAGAAGGTGGATAGTGCGTATACCAGTAACAGCGAGCAGAGAAGCAAAGACTGCCTGGTGGTATATGGGATTGCGGTTGATGTAGCTGAAAGGATCATGAACAATAGAACTAACTCTCGGGCCATATGTGGGCAGGGAAAATGACGCACTATGACCAGGTAAAGGCTACGTTGAAAGCCATGAAAGACGCAGCGAGGGGGAGAGCAGGGAAACCGCGCAGCCCAAACCCACGCGCTGTGTCGAAAAGGATGCCGCAGAAGTAGGTGGCAACATATACCATAGGCAGTTCATCTGCCAACTGTGCTTCGAAGAGCAGCGTCGCATGGAAGATGAAACTACCCACCCCAACAAGCGCAAAGCCCTGACACGCCGTTGTGCAGTGTCAGCAAATATAGCCGGGGAAACTGCGTAGAAACGTACCGCATAGCCAACCAGATAACGGGGGGGAAGAGACTGTAGGTGCGATTGGTATGCACCGAATAAAGCTAAGGCGACCGTGAACACATTTGAGAAGGTGTTTGCCGCCTCGGCGATGTATCTTGAGAACTGATAATTGGCCTACGAAGATTGCCACCGAGTCCGCAAAGCCCTTGGCGGTAAGAACAGCAGCAACTTACCTCACACCAATCCAGTGTTGCCGTCACCGGTCCCCAATACTGCACAGAGCGCATCAACGTGGTGAGATTGTCTGCAGACATGCTGGTTAGAAGGTAATTTGTACAAAAAACCGCAGTGGCGATACGCAGCGCACGGCCTGGCGCCCAAAGGCGCTGTTGGTTCCCCTTAGGGAACCTTCCCATATTCATCCCAAAATCCAATTTTCGTCATGGCCTTATAGCTCAGTGGTAGAGCATACGATTGCAGCTTGTGCTTGCCTCAGTCGCTGATATCGTGTTGTCCCGTGTTCGAACCACGGTGGGGCCTCTTGTTTTGCTGCAATTCTTAATAATCGTACAACATTCAAAGCTGCATTGTGCACATATGTGATCAAGTGGCCAATAATTACGCAGTCACTTCAAGGCGATTGTCGCGGACATCAGCGGACATCAGCATCGTCATTGTCGATGCTCGCTGCCAGTCACGGTGGCGCGTGCCATGCTATCGTCCATCCTTTCGCCGAAATATGCAGAGCTAGTGTAATATCTCCTGACACCCAGTTCCGAATATATCTCCTCATCCTCCAAGTCATAGTGTATACTGTACAAGATGAAACGCGTAATCGCTACTTACCAACTCGAGATGGAAGTCCTAGGATTACCTCAGAGTGGCTGTCAGGCCGCACTCAGTCATTTAATGCTGCTGTAAACGAGGAGCGACTAATGTACAAAGAGACGACGGTATCAAAGGATGAGAGTATGATAGCCATGCGACCGCCACGCCACGCCCACCAGAACGAACGGCGTACGAGCGTGACTTGACCATCGAACGATCGTCGACCATTGTGGCCGGGACTGACTGAAGGCGCCTTGAACTCGGACTCGCCGCATCAATTATTTCGAAAGCTAACATTGGCCTCGCACCGAGCCTCCGGGATCATTCAGCTTCTTAGGTCACTGCTCTGTTGTTTCCCGACAACCCCCGCTGTGTCTCGGTCTCTCCAGGAAAACCAGAACTCTGCTATGAACGGTACCACGCAGACGTCTAAACATGGCAGACCGGTTCCGGCTGGCGTTACTCCCCCAGCCCCTGCTACCGCACCGCCAGCACCGCCAGCACATCAAGCTCCAAATAATCGTCAGGTGAATGGCCTTACAACTAATGGCGCACATGCGCCTGTCCAGAAAGGGAAGAAGAAGGCCGTCGAGCAGCCAGTTGATCCGTCTCAAATGTACGAGACCTTGAAGAACCGTATAGCAGCACTGGAGGAGGAGGAAGTGCACGAAGAAGAGGAAGAAAGGAGATTTGGTGAGTGACGGGCTCGACTGCTGGTCACTGCCGACAGTCTCAATTTGGGGTATAGCGGAGGAAGCGCAGGATTCTGTATCAGGGATGAGCGAGAATGCCATACACTCAAAGTACATCGAGCTTGTAGGTGCTCCATAAATGCTAATGTGATCAGAACCCGAGGCAGCGACTCATTCCTGATCAGTTTGCAGAGCTAAAGCGGGTAGAGCGAGACCACGCCAAGGAGAAGCAGAAGCTAGTCAAAGACAAGGATGCAGGTCAGTGTAGTGTCTTGTATCATCGCATCAGCCTGTCATGCTCATTATGCATGATCTACAGCGAAAAGCCAACTAACCAAAGCGAATCAAACGAAAACAAAGATGGAGAACTTGGCTCGGGAGCTCCAGAAGGTGAAACCCAGGCATGGACTCACGTTCTTCTTCACGTTTGACACGCCCTGCAGGACAACAAGAGACTACGGGTAGGTTGCGCTTGGGCTGGACCATCCCAGGTATTCCTTGATTGCTCACAAGTCGCGCACAATGGCAGGAGGACAGTAAACGGCTAGCAGCATGTGTGGAGGAGGCACAGGATGAGGTATGCCATTATATATGCTCCTTCATTTTGATATTTAGGTCACACAGATCTTGCAAATGAAAAACGACATGGCGAAGCGCGCGGAACGGGCGAAGATTCAGGAGAGCAAGTACCGGGAAACACCTGATATCGTCGTCAGGGTGCATTGCAAGTACCGTGCAGAGCTGTATTTCAAAATATCGCGGAAGACCAAACTTTCTAGATTGTTCAACGCTTGGACGGAGCGCATGGAACTGGGTCCTGGGAAGAAGAATGATGCAAAGGGTTCGCTTGGTTCACTGCAGCCAAATGGCATAGCTTTTGCGAATGCCACGAGCACTAGTGCAACATCATCTCTCCTGTCAGGTTCCATGCAGTTTATCTTCACACACGCAGGGCGAAATCTAGAGGCAGACCAAACTCCAGAGGAAGCAGGAATTGAGGATGGAGATGTGATTTTGGCCGTCGAGATCATGGATCTCACTGAGGGACCGGGGACAGAGGAACTGGTCAGTCAAGAACCGTTGGGCGCCACATTTGGTGAGCGATTCATCGATCTCATACAGGACGAACCAGAGCCTCGACGTCAGAAGTTGAAGAAGGAGTGGGTTGAAAATCCTCGAGAGTGAGTTTGTACAATACGCACAATACGTGCACCGTGTCATACCGCTTATTATGTATCAGAGCGAGAAAGACGGTGGAAGAAATATTCGATGGAGTGTAAGTGCCCAGTTCTATATTTATTTTTCCCATTGATCCATTGAAAATCAGTGTTCGTGAACGTCTGAAAGAGGTTCTGCGTCAATACGAGCTCAGAGAGCGACACTTTGAATGTGTCATACGATCCAAAGAGTTGGAGGTCCTCCTATCTCGAGCGCGTGCTGCGGAACAAAAACAACTGGCAGAAGGGGAGAAGACTCGAGGCGATAAGCTTGAGGAAGACGTTGGTTATGCTCGTCTGTGCTCATGACACGATCTTGATTTCGACTGTTGTTCAGACCCACAAGCTGCGAAAAGAGTTGCACGAGGTGACGGAACAGCAGACCAATTTAGTGAACAAGCTGCTGGCATGCTGTCATGAGGTTTGTGCAGATCTCTTTGTACGTGTTAAATCTTAAGTTCTCACGTTTTCGTGTCAGTCGGGCGACGAACGGATACAACGGCTGTTTGGTTCACTTCGAGATGAGCTAGAGACACGTGCGTCTCTAGAGCCTTACATTCTGAAAGATGTTGACATTGCTAGCAGACAGGAAGTCAAATGCTAACGGAAATCCGACACGCCCGCCAGAAACAGAGGTAATCTAACACGAATTATCTGAAAGGGCAAGGACCTAGGATTGTTACATAGCTTGGCCATGTCCTAGCGTGTGTCTGTTCAGAATCTCAAATGCATTACTACCATTTTCATGATCTCAGAGCGAAGAAAAACGCTGCAGATGATAAATTTCGGTTTGACTGGCACTTTGCATGAGCCTTCTCACTCCTTCGAATTGCTCACCATCACTGGATCAAAGTATGCACTCAACGTAAAAGTGCAAACCCCAAAGGTTTGGCAACGAGACTACATGATTACTATTAGATGCAGACCACAATGTTCAATGTCCGAAACTAGCGTCCTTGTGAAGTCATGACAGCTAATGCGAGATTGTAAACTAATGATTCGTACAGTGTCCAGGCAGTCCATGCATTAACCCAGTTCTAAACTAGAGCATCCAACTCCTCCACAGATTCGACCATACCCGAACGGGTGAACTTCTTACCCTTTATCGCCTCAAGACCTTCCCCGTCATAAGTTACCAAGGGAGATAATTCAATCTCGATACCCTGGACCACTATCGCGCCAGCGCGCTCCAAGAATCGCTTGTGCTGCGATAACAAGTCGCGACGGCTTGTCTCCGGATCATCCGAACCAGTTCCAGGCGCATTCTTGAGAGGACTGAATTCCTCATTTCGGACGACCGCCAATACGGCAAAGTGCTTTGTAAAAGGAAAGACGTCGAAAACGAACATCTCGAGCTTCATGCCGTTGGGCTTGCTCGGCTTCACGGTTTGGGCGCTCGCATCAACGTACGGAATCTTCTTGCGTGCGATATGGAACGCTAGCTCCTCCTCGAAATCCTTCGTGCTGTTCAAGAAAGCCGTAGTGTAGAAGTGGTTTACGATATTTCCTAACCGGAACGCCAGTTCTCCGGTCTTCGCGTCGCGTCGCTCTGCCTGTTCCTTTGAAATCTCCGAGTATTCAATGACGCTGAACTTGTCACCCCGACGGGCAACAACACCCACGGACTCAGTTGGGTAGGCCTTCGGGACAACTTTGGCCGCACAATCGGCTTGCTTCTGAATACAGTAGCCCAGGAAGACGGGATCGGCAACTTTGACCAAACAATTGTCGACGCAATAGCTGTGCACGTACTGGACCTTACGCTCGGCTAAGTCTGAGAGAACGGTACGTGGTGATGATGGCGCGAGTGGCTGGCGAAGAGCAGCATAAAGGCCGCCATTGCCGTCAGGAGCGACAGCAACGCGCGAGGGAGTCTCCAGTATCACTTTGCCATCCATGGTAAGGCAAGGCAGGGTTCCTGCAACGGAATGTTTAAGCTAAATGACGTTGTCCATTATTGATACAAGATAGCCTACCTTGTTCAAAGAAGATCACGTTCTTGGACGAAAGCCCAAAGTACGCATTCTTTTTGAAAAACGCTTCGGTTTCCCGACGGGTAGGCCCGCTAGTCATTACATACCAGGGGATGATCACAGAGCTAGCTGCCTTCCCATGTGCCTGCGCCGCAACAGTCTGCAAACGGGCGATGCGTTCCGCTTGATACTGGAAGAGAGACTTGTGGGATGGCAGGCCGATATCGTAACAGCCCTTGGGAGCACTGCTACCGAGTCTCGTACCCTGACCTCCGGCCATAAGGAGAACCCCGACTTGGCCATGTGCAATAGCCCTGAGCCCAACCGCGCGCCATTCCTGCTCCTTGTCGGGAAGCCCAATCACAGTGTCGGCTGCATCCTCCGGCAACGGCTCGATAACATCCCTGCCGACGTTTTCAGCGGCCTCCTTCTCTGAAGAGATGGCCTTTCGATAAACCCTGTTGACACGCTCGATGTCGAGCGCAGTGAGTTGGGCAAGAAGCGCTGAGCGCTCCGCCTCGGAGAGCTTGGGCCAGAATTGTAGCAGATGACCCTGGCCTGCGGATTCGTATCGCTGGCGGATTTGCTCATAAGACATGGTCGATGAGGTGTAATTGAAAGTGATGGAAATGGATAGAGGGAAAGAGCGTCGTGCAGTCGGAGTCGTGGCGAGAGTGTGTTGGCAGCAGCTGGTCGAATTAGCGACCGCTAAATACCATCGGAAGTTGCCGCGAGCAGACCGACAGCACAGCAGCTTGCGACCAGCCTGCGCTCATGTCCAGCTGAAACAGCCCAAGGGCGGTGCTCACGTTCGTCGCGTACGTCCAAAGTGCTACTTACCAGCTGGCGTTCTCATCTTCAAGTCGCTGTGTAGTCGGCACCGGCCATCCCACCCGCTCTGTTACCGACCCCAATCAGGCGTAGCGTTTCAATCGTCATGCATGATGCCGGATGGTGCGTGTTGTCCACCATTCGTCTGTCGCAGACATTCGCACTCCAGCTGGTCCCGATCTGAAGCTTGGTCACGCTGCCCACTCTCAGCATCTCGGCCAGCGTGTACCTTGGATGGCCAGTCATGCAACTCATATTCGGTACTTTATCCTTCCATCGCTGCCGGAGATTTGACGTGTCCGGGACGCGGGCGAGTCTGGAGATGCCCACTGCGTACAGCTCTCATTCGGCTCAGTCTGCATCCATTGAGTGGACTGTAGCTCTCCGCCTGCCTGGCAGGCGTGAGCCTGGGCACGATTCCCCGTATCCAGCTCATTTGCCATGAGTACTGGAGGTATGGCCGGTAGTGTTTCCGGTCAGTGTTGTACACGTACTTATTCCCCTGGCTTATCACGGGCTGACTTATCTCTGCCGTTCTTGATGTCATCAGCTTGAAAGTTGCTCCGAACGGGCTGGCTCGGTCGCGCACTCGCATCGTCATCTCATAGCAAGACGCTTCAGGAATATGTACACATGCCACCTGAAAACGGCCGTTGGGGTCACTGCATGTCAGCGTTCTAGGCTCCGTGCTATCCATGCCTCTCGAGCTACTAGCGAACCAGCGGACGAATCAAACGCTAGAAAAGGTATCTGGTTCGCGCGCTCCAAGAACATAATCCGGAAAGCGTGTTCTTCAGTGATTGTTTCTGTTCGAGGCGCTCTGTCTATTTATTACCATCTAAAGCCGCTGTTGGCGATGCTGGGCTGATGATGGGATCCGGTCAGAATCTGCTACAACGGGCAAGCGTCTGGGCTTCCCGAGTTGAAGAAATGTCCGATCGCGAGTAAACACACGTGGAAGTTGAGTTCCTGGGTCGTAAGTTTTGGCCGGCCTTGACCAATCCTAATCCCCCGGCCCCGTGGTTCTCCACTTTGGGAATCTATAAAGCTGGCTGTCTTTCTCCTTCATCGCCGTGGTCATAGTGGCCATGTCCTCTCTCAGACGACTCGCTGTGGTTATCTGCCTCTTAGGTCTCCCCCTTCGTGCGATGGGCGATGATCCTATATACCCAACCTTCGCGTATGGCACAGATACCGTCCGTGGTGTCAACCTTGGGGGCTGGTTTGTCCTGGAGGTGCGGGCTATGCCTTATGTTTGCCTGATCGAACCACCGAACCATTGTTGTAAAATAGCCGTGGATCACACCGAGCTTGTTCGATAATACGGGAAACGACAACATCG
>NW_012133454.1:71747-72061 GCF_000313525.1 Fibroporia radiculosa | reverse complement strand
AGACTTGATTGACATTGCTGCGGCAGGGTTCGTCACATGTCCGTATTTCTGTGCTCGATCGGTCATTTACACTTCTGTCCAGTTTGAACCACGTTCGGCTTCCCGTCGGATATTGGGCCTATGAAGTTGGACCCGGTGAACCATACATACAAGGTCAACTTCAGTACATCAACAATGCCATTACATGGGCTGGGAACCAAGGTCTCAAGGTGATCGTGGACCTGCACGGCGCTCCGGGCAGTCAGAATGGGTATTTCAAACCCCCTCATATACTACGTCCCATTGTTGTTCTGATATTGGATGGCTAGTTACGA
>NW_012133454.1:0-71589 GCF_000313525.1 Fibroporia radiculosa | reverse complement strand
AAAGCCTGCCGTATCCAGAGTGGCAGTCGAACTCAACAAACGTTCAGCGGACTGATTCTGTCATCAAGACAATTGCATCCGCATTCGCTGGAATCCCCCAGGTGGTATCTATCATTGCTCCATTAAACGAGTGAGTCATATTTCCTGTGAACCGTAGGAGAATGTCATTAATGTGGCTGTGGTGAGCAAGGCCAGCTGGATACGATGGCTCTGCTGTATTAGATGTCTTGACACAATACTATTATGATTCGTACGGAAACATCAGGTATTTCTCGACCGGCTATCAGGTACACGATGGTGGCTTATTCTTTCAATATGATAGGTTTCCATTCGGCACATCCCAGGAGAGTGACATAGTTGTTCTTTTGCATGACGCCTTTCAGCCTCTCAGGTATGGGGTCAACTTAGAGAATGTAGTATTGCTGTCTTATCTCGACCTTGATAGCTATTGGAAAGGTTATCAGACTCCCCCGGGTTGGCAAGGCGTCGCAATGGACACACATATTTATCAAATGTTCTCGCAATCGGTGCGTTGTCAAAACACATGAAGAATACCGATATTAATTTATGGCCAAAGGAGGTTGCCTACTCCGATTCTCAACACATCGCAGCTGCATGCGCCTATTCCTCAACCCTATCTGGATTCGATCTCTGGCTTATCGTTGGAGAGTGGACGCCTGCCGCCACTGACTGTGCTCCTTACTTAAACGGACGTGGAATTGGCTCTCGCTACGACGGAACATACTCAGGGTCGACATACGTCGGCAGCTGTACTGGTCTGACGGGTTCAGCATCGACATTTAGTGATGAATATAAGACGTTCCTGCGACAGTACTGGGAAGCTCAGGTATAACCATCCCACATTGACACGACACTATTTTGGTATATTGGCTGACTTGCTCATTTCGTTTGTCAGGCCATCACGTTCTCGTCGGCCGCCCAGGGCTGGCTCCAATGGACATGGAAAACGGAGAGTGCGGACGAATGGTCATATCAAGCTGGGCTCGCAAATGGCTGGATTCCACAAGATCCGACTGATTATCTATACCCAGATATCTGTTCCTGATGGAAGACGTTGCGCCGGTGTCCTACTGGATATACTAATGAGTTGACGCAGATGGAATTCTGCCCTATAGCGGATGAAGCTGGAGACGAGCCTCGGCCAATATTGGATAGTCTTCAAGGCTCTTCTCCATACTGCATATAATCTTTTATCTCGACTGTTAGACTCGTCTTGAAATGGTGATTGTTCTTGGGGATTGGTTACATGCACAATAATAAATTCATGGTTATACTTACACAAGGTTAAGTTTCGGCGCTTATTTATGGTTACCCTACTGGTCACGCACGTGATGAACGCGGAACATGAACGAGGGTGAGACGCAAGTTGCTTGACTGGAAAACCTCAGCCGGACTGGCACTGGATCACCAGGCCGACAGAACGTCTAGACTTCCTATATATTGTCTTGTTGCGTGGGGCGAGCTGGCTTAGCCTCTATCTATCTGATTCTTAGGTCCTAAGCTGTTTGCCTGTTCTAGACTGCCTGGCGCCATGAAGGTCGGTATGCTTATCATCTATGCAGGGCTATACACCGTATCTTTCGCCGCAATTCCGAAAGGTCACGCTGCGCACTCTCATGCCTCTGGGAATGATCATAGACGTGACCTTACTGGGCTGTTTGGGGGCTGGGACGATAACAGTCAAGGCGGGGAGACACAACAGGACGGAGGGCCGGGGCAACTTTCCGCGGACGCGCGCCCCACAGGCACGAATATTGCAAAGACAGACAGTAATTCAATCAATCTACTCTCTCCGTTTACTTCCGAATTTTCATTGAAGACGAAGAGCGTTAGCACAATGGCAACTTCAACATCGGCGGTTTTTAGTTCCCAAGCTACATCTGTTTCGAGCCTGTTGGTGTCCACATCTACAGCATCGATTACTTCTTCCCTAGGACCGGTCCATTCGTCTGGCGCATTATCCGCTACTTCCTCCGGATCATCGTCCACTTGGAAGATTGTCGGAGTCGCAGTAATTTCTTTCACTGCCGTCGCCCTAGTGCTTGTCGCGGCAGTTTTCTTCGATCATTGGCGGAAATTCATGCGAGACATCCTCTGCAGGCGACGTTCGGACGACGGTCTGGAAGAATTGGTGCCTGACTGGGAAAAGGCTAGCTGGGAGGTGCGCTTCAAGGACGACCGGCATCGGTATCCGTCATTCGCCTCGATTCCTGTCCCTGTGACATCGGAGAACGGACAGTTGCAAAGGAAGGCTTCGGCTCAAATTCAGGATTGGACCAAGTACAAACGCCTCTCTAGTCAGATACTTCAGAATAGTTCCGCCCTCGTACCAGTTGAGAAGATGATGCCTTCGGCCGGCTATCCAGCGCCTATAGTGAACGCCTACCTCAGTCCTCACTCGAGACCTAATAGTTCGAATACTGTGAACCCTTTCATCGACGGTCCGGGAGCCCCTACCCTGGCAAGCTCGCCTACCATGAGCCCGATATGGAATAGGACATCTTCAACCTTAAATGTGCGTCCCAGAGTGAAGCCGTCAAGCGTCAATCCCTTTGTCGATACGGCCCTTAAGCCTTGTTTGTCACCGGGCGCACACGACGACATAAACCCTCGTTGAGGCGTAGAATAGGGATGATACCCATTGTCTCATGACCATAATTCACCGTACTCTTGTCTACGTCTATCCATCCTACCATCGTATAATAGATCTCGCGTTTGTTATCTTGATGTGACGGCTTTATGATGAAGCAACATCATTTGCAGAACTTTCTGCTACTGGAGACTTGTCTGGCGAAGACATTGCTATCTCCAAACGGTTGGAAACATACATTCCCGTTAGGGCGAAGGTTGTGATTCCCAATGAAATGTAAAGTCGCGTTCTCGCAGGAAGCACTAAACAGTGCATTATGAGTCAACACACCGTCGAGAGACCGACTGGCAAACAAGCACTAACCCGCCCATGACTCCCATATGGATCGTTGTTGCACCGGTGCAGTACGAAACGAGCTCCTTTCAGTATCCATCTTCAGCTTCCCTTTAGAAGCCTGATCCATGGTAAGTAATTTGAAGTATACGCGAGTGACGGTGAGATATGAGTGATCTGGAGCACCGGCGTAAGTGAGCGCTAGCTGAACCACATCACGCCTTGGTCTAGTCCTATCAGTTGCTGCGATTTCGATTTCCACTTGCTGATTCAGAACCTGGATTATGTTCACTGGTCTGGTGTGCTCTATATTTTTATTTTGGAAAGGAGTCTCAATGTCAACAACTTTGATCCCCAGATTGAACACCTTGGAGTTGTGTCTGCCATCGAGCACGATGGCGGGGGATGCACCTTGACTATCACCGATTCGGCAGCAATTTTGTCTGATTGCCACGCTGGTGACTCCATCGCTGTGAACGGTGCGTGTTTGACGGTGACCGAATTTGACAAGCAGGAGAGGGGTGGGTGGTTTAGAGTATGGTTGGCCAATGAAACGTTGGAGAGAACGGACCTAGGTGAGGCCTCGTCGCCCGTTATCTTACCTTTCCTTCACGACTTCGGTGCGGTAGGAGAGCGGCAGATAGGTGACCAGGTTAATTTGGAGCGTGCAATGGGTGCACACGTCCGTTTTGGTGGACATTTTGTTCAGGTTGGTCCACTTTCCTCACAAGTTTTCCGACGCATAGCCTGGGGCCACTGGCTGTGCGATTAAATCATGTTGTTCTGCTCCATTTTCGGAGGGAAACTTTACTACTGGAGTCTACGATGGATGCCACATAAATGCGTGGTATTGCAACACACAATTAACGTGACATCACAGGCACACGTCGACACAACTGCGATGATCATCAACAGAGTATCTGACGGGGATTCTCTGAGGATATTATTCCAAATCCCTGAAGCAACAGCAGACCGCCCCTCCCTCCTCCCTTATTTAATCCCTAAGGGCTACGTGGCCATAGATGGCACATCTCTCACCATTACCTCGGTAGACGACGAAAACCGAACATTTGAGATAATGTTGATCAAGCACACACAAGAAAAGATCACGCTGAGCGGGAAGCCTATCGGCTCGAAAGTGAATATTGAGGTGGACATGGTTGGCAAGTACGTCGAGAAAAGCGTACACGCTGCTCTAGGTGAAGGGGGAGGAAACGTTATGAAAGCGATGATTGAAAAAGTAGTAGAGGGGGTTTTAGTCAGAAAGGGACTTGTCTGAAGGATACACGACTGAAAGTAATACAAATTTCAAGTGTGCGACTAGTGCTTTTGGGCGAGATGACACTTGCCATAAATGGACAGATCGGGTACTGTGTCCGAGTATCGCCAAGCTCGTCTCCCCGAACATATTACTCTGTACTCCCAACCCCTGCGCGTCCTTTATTTCTGACGCTAATTTATCGTCTCTGTTTGGCCCCTGGGTCTTATGGAAGGTTACCTCAAGCCTAAGGTTCGCAGTCGACAGGTAGAAGGACCAAGTGCTCGCTGAGATGGCTTTCCAGGTCACCGCGAGAGTTGACTATGATCGAACGCGCCCTGCGTCACCGTTCAAGCCCCAGGTCTCCGCTGCATCCCCTCCTACTATAATGAAACCCAAGGCGAAGGTGAATAGCAGCGCGACCGCTGCCACTCGCAGGGCACCGAGAAGCATGTCCCCAGCTGGTGCGACTCGGAGCAGTGGCATGCCTACCTCTCGTGCACCATCGCCATTCAAGCAGGTCTATTCTAGCCCATCCCACTCGCCCTCTACCCCGAGTTTCTTGAAGGCGCGTGTGACGACGCGGAATAGCAATTCACAGACATCGTCTACTGTCACAGAGACTCGCCAGCGGGCGCTCACTACCGTGCCTTCCGACTCAGCTCTATCTGCACGAGCTCGACAACGGCGAGGCAGTGTTTCTTCTAATCTATCCCATGCTACTTCTCCGACGCACTCGGAACCACATGTTAGAGGTCCGTCTTCTCCCGCTGAAGAGAACGGCTCAGCTATGTCGGGAGTCGGGAGGGGTGTCATACGTGTGAAATCCAAGGTGTCGAAGGTTGCAGAGACAAATGCACAAACGCCATCCTCTGTGACTTTATCCCCATCACTTCCTTCCAACCGACAACCTCACGCGCGCGTTCCGAGTCTTTCTCTAACAGCTCCGTTACTGCCCGCGAAAGTAAATACTTCACCGATCGCGACGTCGGCGCAACATCACCGATTTGCTACCACTCGCGAAAATACAACACATCGGCCACATACGTATCAGCCATTTCCTTCTAATGACGATCTTGCTGTTAACTATGGTGGCTATCCTGCACCTGTCAAAGTTGACCCAACTACGATCCCGTTGCCTCCTCAGTCGCCACCAATGTCAACAGTCTCTCTTTCGTCGCGTTCGTCGGCATCTCGTTCATCTGTATCGTATGATACACAGCATTCTGAAATCAGTCGGAGCACGGCTCCTACTGTGCATTCACGTTTAAATGGCCACACGAATATACGACATCCAGAGCAGGTCTCTTCACCTCAAGTGAGTTTGGATGGCTTGGGCATTCATACGGAACTCATTTCAGGAGAGGCTTCTTCAAGTGAGACGAGCTGGAGCGGAGATGGCATGGACCTCCACGCCTCCAACGAAGATACGAATGACCCAGATCGCAAGTTGAAGGACGAGGCAAAGTCAAACAGGAAGGTGTGTTTTGCATGCCCCGTAGGTGACTTCATATATTGAACAAGCTTTCTATTCGTGGCAGATTGCTGATCTAGAAATCACGAACCGTTCCCTCCTCGCAATCAACTCTTCGCTTGAAGAGGCGAAACACCGTCAGGCGAAGGAAATTCGTGATCTAAAGCGCAAGCTCCGTGCTTCACGCCTCATTCTTCCACCTCCCGCATATCGTGCGGTGAAGTCGTCACTTCCCCATGATGATCTCGCCGAAGATGATGATGTTGTTGAAGACGAGGATGTCGAAGAAGAGCAAGCGATTCTTGAGGGGAAAGATGATGAACCGTACCGCCGCGTCAAGATTATGGTTGAGGGATTGCTCGAGTCTTGCCAGCGTGCTCTGGAGTCGAAGCCTGAGGACTTCGCTGAATGTAGCAAGGGCGGCGCCAAGGTCCTTACTGAGGAGGAAGTGCGCACATGGCGTGGAGACAATGTCGATGTCAGTTCTGGCTCATTTGTGGAAGTGGATCCGGATGGGCTACCCCAGGCTGGCCCCTCTGAAAACCCCAGTGATCTATCATCCACTGTTGCGGACTACCACGACGATCTAGGGAGTGAGGACGATGTGGAAATATCCTTACCCAATGACAATGACGTATCTTCACCAACATTACCCCCAATCACGGTCACTCCTTCGGTTTGATACACGCCTCAAAGCATCCTCCCACCATCCCGTTCTCGAGACGCACATTATGGCTGTACGTACTATCTGGATTTTATACCCGTGCAAGTTTCCGTGTCTCGCCATAGTTATCGCACTGTTGTCCACGTCTAGTCATAGCACTCCACGCATGTTGCCCTCTAATTCGCATCGCATTAGTAGCATAGTTGCTATATATCATTGTCTGTTCGTCTAACATAGATGGTTTAGAGGTTGTGTTAGATATATGCTTCTGTCATTGGGATTGTGAAGTTCTCGTATGGTTAGCCGTGTACTTGGAAGCGGTCCGACGCGATTGCCAGTGATCTCAAGCAAATCTCAGGTTTGATTATGTAATTGATTCTTTGGCTGCAGGAGCGCTTAAGCGCGTGAAGCACATGACTCGACGCGTCGCGTTTTGAGGTGGCTCATGCGCGTTCGCCGGTTCTGTCATCGCCGACTCCGTCCTCAGGATTCTTCAAGACTATACTATACGACTAATTGATAAAATCACTCTAACGCGATGACATATTATGGTAAGGAGGCGCAATCTTACCAGATATTGTATAATTCAATTCATTTGGCCCAGGCTCGGATTATCCATCTCCCAAGCGACAACGGCTCTCATCGCCAACATACGATGACCAGTATTGCCTCAGTCAACAAGACATCCAAGCATTCGACGAACTTGAGCGGGAACTGACACAACAATCATCATCCTCGCACAGACTGTCCCAACTTTCGTCTCCGGCGGAAAAATATAAGAGGGATCCGGCCATACACGTTTTAAAGACCCCCGAGAAGCACAAGAAAATGCATGGCATTAGTATGGGAGCAGATAAAGGTAGGGGCGCATAGTTTTTCATGCTGCATATATCCGTCTCACTTCCATGTAGCATTTTCCGATTCGCGTTCACGAGACAGAACTGCATTCGGATCCTTTGATGTTTCGCTCCCATCTGATGACATTACAATTTCGGATGATATTACAACTCTTAAATCTGCGTCCTCTATTGGTGTAGATTCTACATCGTATCCTGCCCACCAAGATCGCAGGTCAGAGCCTGTCTTTGACAGCCATCCATCTCTTTCTGCTCGGAGGATGGGCTTTGGTTTCGCCTCGACTCTCGATATATCTGATCCTTTAGGTGAACTCGATGACCCTTTTCTCTCTTCTCTAAATGCTCCTTTTCCACAAGACGAGTCCTTATGGTTCACATCGAAGACTGTTTCCGAAGGGGGAAACGGATTTCGATCAGCAAATACACTGAAGAACAAGAGTGTCTCAGATCAAGATACAGAGCTCTTTCCAGTTGCCAGCGCTGCCTTGCCTCTTTTTATTTCTGGACGACGTGCACTTGAAAGCTCCCAGGCGGACTCCAACGTCAATGACCTGGGAGGAAAAGTAGGGCCCGACCTACCCGTGTTCACCTCTGGGCTCGACTCCTTTCAAGCTGAGCGCGCAGACATCGGTAAAACGAGAGACTGGACCGTGCCATCTGCGGAAGCCCTAGCGCGAGCCGCGGCAAAGATGAGACGATGGCAGAAAGAGATAGACGAGGATCTCGTTGACCTTTCGGAGATGGGTCAAGAGGAAGTACCACCTATCACACCGCTCCATGCTTCGTTTCGCCCTGCCTTGCGGGTCGTGGAGAATTCAGCTTCTCTCGCGCAACCTCCGGATAGCCCTAGTCCGGCCACGACAGGAGCCAATGTCAGAAAGGCTAAGATGATGCCTGGAGGACTTGGAGTTTTGGGGAAGCGCAAGGAATTCAGATCCCCGTTGATTACTGCACCCCCTGCCATTACTGCACCCCCTGCCAAGTCCGGGTTGATTGTCACACCCTATCTCGGCTCGCCGCTGAATCCAAACAGACATGTTCTCAGTGGTTTTAGGACCCCTACACTGCCTGGAGAAAGCTTGCAAAGCTCATCTAGTGTCTCCACGCGCCCTCCCTCGCTCACGAAAGCTCTGGGTATCACAGCTCGTAGACCGGGTCTCGGCGCTGCCTCTAGTAGGCCGAAATTTGTGACGCCATTTAAACCCGGGATGGGCCCTAGGGAGCCAGGTCGGGAGTTATTAGACCGCAAAGTTACCGATCAGAGAGCGGCCGCTAGGGATAATGGAATTGACGTATCTCAAACGACTGGTGTAACCGCGCTTGACAAAGGCAAAGGTAGAACTACATACTTCAATCTTTGTGAGATCTTATTATGTCAGAATTTATCGCAAGCTGATGCCTGCTATCGCTGCAAGTTTACCCAAGTTCATCCAGCAGAATGAGTCTAGCTCCATCGAAGCTCGTCCCTCAGTCTCATAACAGCGACGAGCTGTCCTCTATGGGCATGTATGTGCAATGATTGTTTTGCCTACACGGGATCCTTTCACTGATACTCTTCTAGCCAGGTCAACGAGCTGAGCGAGATTACTCCGGATTCAGCCATATATTATTCATTTCATTCCTCTACGCCCACACTCCCAGCCACAGAAAATCAAGGCAAGGAGACGACCTTTGGAATAGAAGCCGCGTTTCAACGACTACAAGAGATGGGTTGCTATCTAGCCAAGAAGGAATGGGTTTATAATCATTGGGGACTTATTTTATGGAAGCTTGCCGGTATGGTATGCCTTCAACCTCATCTTGAAAGTGACCCAGCGACCAGACGTTGGTGCTGGGAAGAGGTCATAAAGCAGTTATTGTACAGGTGAGTGGTTATTGAATGTCTGTGTGTATGCTAACAACGATATACCATAATTCTTCACAGATATGAGCGTGAGCTTAATGGAGGAACTCGACCTCCCCTGCGACTAATAACCACCCATGATGCTCCACCGTCATGTCCCATGATTTTATGCATATCTGGCATATCTTGGTGTTCGGATGGTGATGAAATAGATGGCCTCCCTGAGCTCGAAGTCACGGACGGATGGTACAAAATTCGGGCTAAGGTGGATGCGCCTCTTGAGCGTGCCATACGAAGGCGTGTTATTCGTGTCGGTAGAAAGATATTTGTCGCCAACGCTCGGGTACGTTGATATTTGTGCGCATTGCTTACTGCTGACTTGACATGTGTACTAGCTTATTTCTGAGAACAAAGAGCCTGCAGAAATCCTGGAGGCGTACTCGACGATGAGTTTAGAATTGAATGGAAATTCCTCTCATTTAGCACCGTGGCACGCGAAGTTGGGCTTTGTGCGATA
This sequence comes from Fibroporia radiculosa, assembly GCF_000313525.1. NCBI lineage: Eukaryota > Fungi > Basidiomycota > Agaricomycetes > Polyporales > Fibroporiaceae > Fibroporia > Fibroporia radiculosa. The sequence continues at coordinate 62,032 of NW_012133454.1, read as the reverse complement.
TCCATCGATCGCGACGCTAGATAGCCTTACCCCCGATGGAGGGGTTGTGTCACTTGCGGCCTTCGCCGTGCTCAAGGTATTATGGCAAACGGATATGTTGTCGCTCCTCGCTAATCACACTCGTTAGGCCCACTCCATCTTTTACCTCGAAACTATTGAGCGTGACGGCGAAAAGCTACGAGAAGGACCTCGCAATGAGGAGGATGAAGCCACAGCTGAGGATGAATGGCAGGTGGGTAGCATAATTTTGTTGCACACTGCGCCTGACAATCGCACAGAAACAAAGAGAACTAGAAGCATCCAAATTACATGACGAATTCCGGAAGAAAATGCATGTCTACGAGCGATTTGCGGAAAGATTTGAGGCGCGTGCGGGACGCGGCTGGTCTCCTAGAAAAGACGGTTAGCATGGCGGAGTAATATTCAACAGCAAGTTTTAATACTTACATCTCACTTACTAGCCTGCGAGCCTTCTGATACTGAAGATCGCTGGTCCGGCTTAATGGACGACCCATCTTCGATCGGAAACATACTTAGAAGTATACAACCGGACGCTGCTGGTTGGTTGGGTTTGCACATCCGTGATCACATAGCCAAGGCCCATGAGGCAGCTCATGATCACATACAGAGACAGCTAGACGTGAGTTATGGTCGCTTGATACTGCTTGTTTGAATGCTCACTCTAAGAGCAGGCCAGTTATCCTCCACGCGATGTCGTCAGTTTCAGGGTGATTGTAGTTAAAGATTTACGTTGGCGGAAGCGCGAACCGTTGCGCAAAGCTGTCATAACCGTTTGGGATGCACTAAGTGTCATGTTGACCGACGGTGCTAAACCAGGCCATTTTGAAGCAGGTCAGCGATTCTTGGTACGTTTTAATTGCAAGGACGGTCTCAGCTTCGCTGAGTTGAAGCCGATAGGTCACAAATCTTTACCCAACATCCCAGAATGCATGGATGTTGCCAGGTGTGGATGCAGAAGTTTACCTGAGGACAAGGAGAGAGTCGAGGTTCACTTTGGTAAAAGGATGATAGTGCGTAAAACCCTTTTTCGACCTGTTAACTTATTTCCCCTCGCTGCTTTGCAACTGTCTTATGTTCCGAGCACTGCTGTATGTATTAGATCGATGATGTACTGTGTAAAGACCGCAATCAATGTACTAGAGCGAATCATCAATATCCCCCTATGCCATATTTCCTCAGGACGGCACGCCAATCTCCAAGATCTTCCTTGCCCATACATACCACAGTGGCCTTCTTGGCCGTATCAGGGCTGAATATCCGCGCAGCCACCGCACGAAGGGACTCTGGAGTGACTGCGTCAATCTTTTCGCACATCTCTGATACAGGGACCTTGCGGTTATGCACGAGAACCTGTCTGCCGAGGTCTTCCACTTCGACCGCACGGCTCTCGAGCGCCATCATCAGACTGCTCTTGAGCTGATTTTTTGCGCGGTTCAGCTCTACACGACTTGTAGGTGTGTACAGCAAGAGGCTGAGCTGGTGCACAAGGTGGGGGAAGATTTGTGCAGGCGAGTTACCTTGACGACCCGCTGCGGGCACGAACGACGCGAAGAGCCCAAAGAGTGACGAATCTGTGTAGATGTGGTGGAAGGACGCGCAGTGGTCAATTTGCGGATAGTGATTGAGTATATGCGTGTACAGTCGCGAGTACATGCCCTTTCCAGGGCCGCCTACAGAAAACGGTCGGTGATGAAACGCATACAAGAATTATGTACATACCAGCAGAAAAGCTGCCTCCTCCTCCTAAGAGGACCTGCATAGTGGCCAATGCATAGACGTCATCGTCATGAATGCCGACGCCTTCGAAGGAAAGATAGACATGATTGAACTCTAAAGTTGGATCATGTAGGAACCGATGCCCTCCTGTATACGTCGCAGTCGAGGGCAATGGCGGAACAAGGTGCTCAGGGCTCACGCCGGTTGGATACAAATATGAGGATGCCGCACGGGTGAGCGATTTGTACAGTGAGGGCGAGGAGGAAGGAAGAAGCTGGGAGGGCACTTGCGGCGTGTTTGTCGACGGCCGGGAGGAGACTTGAGGTTGAGGCGCTGATTCTGGTATATGCTTGAGTGATGAAAAGCATTTGTCCGCCAGCTCCACGAGCTGCTCATGATGCATACCAGCACCAGCGATGACCATGCGCTCGGGGCGATACCACTGTGTCATGAATGCTCGCATCACAGACTCGTCCACGACGTCGATTCGGTGTTCAGGACACAGCAGCGGGTTCCCGAGAGTCTTCTCGCCGTAGGCGACCTCGTGGAGAATTTCAGGGAGTATCATTTCAGGCTTTGCACTTACTTCACGAAGTTCATAGCGTGCAGCCTCCCGCTGGGCAGCAATCTCGTCTGGCAAGAATGCAGCATCTAGGACAGTGTCGGCAATGAGAGATACGGCAAGAGGGGTTGCCTGGTGAAAATGAGACGACTGGTACATGATGGATTCACGGGAGGAGGAGCACAGAATCTGACCGCCTAACTTGTCGACTGCGTGCGCCATCTCCTCCTCGGAGCGAGAAGTGGTCGTCTGTACATGAGAAGACGTATAAGTCGCATGGCCCTTATGGAACATAGCTACGCACCTTGAACGCTAATCTGTCCAAGAAGTGACTGACGCCAGATGTCGAGGGAGTTTCATAGCGAGAGCCGGTGTCCACGTAGAGCCCTACAGAAGAGAAGTGCCCAGGCGTCGACTCCGTAGCTACGCGAATTTTATTGGGAAGAGTAGTGATCTGTACGGTTGGGTTGGCATTGTCCTTTGCAGAATTGTGAAAGAGCCGCTGTCGCCTGAGACTGCCCCGGAGGATGGAGGACGTTGCTCTCCGCATGAGTGTGATGGTTAGAAATAGGCGAGTCGATGAGTAACGGAGGCCAGCACTTGCCAAGGCACGTGAATCCTGAAATAAAATACTGCTCCGAGTTTTATTGCAACTTTCAAAGGAGCCTCAGGCTGCTATTGACGATCGTTGCTATATGCCTGTAGATGCTATATTCTATACCTTTCACCCCTAGATGTTATCTGTTCTACGCAACACATAAACATAGTCATGGACGGTCGGCGCATGAACCCCTGCTTTAGACATCCCCGAAGGAGCCGCAACAGCCTCACATATCTCCATATCCCAGTATCTGCTTGTACGAAGGACCCCTGCTCTGTCTTCTCGCCCATTCGTCCCTAGCTCGGTTTTGAGCGAGGGGAACCGATTTGGGGAGTACGACAGCGAAATCCAGACGCCTCCAGGCCGGACGAGCGATGCCAGGTGGAGAGAGAGGAGTTCGATGGGGTGCATACTGGGAGGGGCGTCATGTTCCGCAAGGTATGCCTCGAGAGTAGGATGTATGTCTGCACGGGTTCGCAGCTCATCGAGACGGATGTCCGCGCCGCATGCAATCGCGTCCGATGTGCTTTTGTCCATCACAGCTGCGAACAGCTCGGTATTCCTGCCACTCGCGTGCCCGCCGGTCGTTGGGCTGATATCAACAAGTTGTGCTATGTCTTTCCATTTGAGGATGTCCGTTTGCACCCACCGCACCCCGCCGCCTCGCTGTTCCTGCGCCCTCGCGATCTCTGCCTCCACCCCTCTCTGCACGGCAGTTTCTGCGTAATCAGTGTTTACTATCACATGGCTCCCAACGCCCATGGTATCTCCGTAGACATCATAGTACACCTCGCGAATGCGATCGGACAATGTCGAGGTACCGGCACCGATATGCAGAACACGGGGAGGTGTCTCTGATGGATTAGACTGCTGCTGAGAGCGTAGGAAGGTGCGTAGCTGCGGTATTAGAGTATGTTGTCCATCCCCGAGCCATTCGAAATGTGACTCGGTCTTGAATCGACTATCCCAGAACGATTGCAGATGATATTCAGGAGGCATATCAGCATCTGCGGTAATCTTGATTGGGCCATTTCATACAACCATGACAACTGACACAGATTTCCAAACGCTTGCGCCACAATTCAATTATACGTTCCCACTTATACAACATCATGACAACTAATGTGCAGCGTGAACAATGGTCGCCAACAATAGTCAGTAATTTACGCGTTCTTTCTCTTTTATCCAGCCGTCTTCAATGACTATAAATCTTCCTAAGCGGCTTTAAAAGACAGCACAAGGCTCCGTCCTGACTTCGCGAACAGAAGTGGGGGTAATCTCATAGTACCAGATACCCATAGTGGTGTTGCAGGTTGAGGGAGTATCTGAATCAATACTCTTGAATCGGCCAAATTGTTCCTACAAGCGAGCTCGTTGAATCTGGTGACGATGCATGCAAGCTTGGCAACGTACCGTGCCCATTACGTGGTTATAGTACCAGACTTCTTCCAAATCGGTACCATACTCGCCTCCACAACCAATATAAGGAATGGCTCCCGTCTGAGACTTGAGCGCGTCTTCGATCTGTTTGAGACTATAGGTAGTCGTGTTCGACGGGTAGATACCAGCGCTTTAGACTAATGAGTCAAAGTCCTCGCTATTAAATTCACAGTACTCACGCAGCAAGCATGTCAAACGTAGGGAACTGCTGGAAGGCACGGACAACAGCGAGGTAGAAGTCGATGACTTCCTGGTGTTCCTTGTAGTCGGGGCCGTAGCAAGCAACATCAAAGGTTGACGTGCATGTTGCATGCTTCGAGAACTAGATAGTAGGATCAAGACAAGGTGAATATCATCACCGTCAATTCATGTATATCCTACCTCATGAGCCCAGAAATCAGAGTTGGATGCGCCTTGGTTAATCCAGTACTTGCTCACTATAGACAAACGGTATAAGGGAGTGTCATGCACTGTTTTCTTTATGGTACTGACTGTAGTCGAGAAGGTCGAACCTTCCAAACTCAAGGATCCAGCTTTCGACGGAGATACCATGGTATGGGGGTATAATTGTGCCGTTGGGTAGAACAGCGGGCGACGGGTCGGGGTCGTACTGCCTCGAGAAATCGCAATACTGGTTGTAAGACCTGGTAGAAGTCGCGTTAACGCGGCGAGATGGTGGGAACAGACCTAACATACCCATCGCAGTTATCGGGCCATAGACCATGGATAGTCCAGCTGTCCTTGGGCAACAGCTGGCCCTCGCTTTCCAAGCCCGTATATGTGCTCCAGAATTGGGACTGCAGAACAACACCTCCGGGAGTGGGCGAGCAGCAAGTGTTTTTGATCTCCGTCTTGTTTTCGCAAGAGTAAAACAATGGCTCGCTGACGCAGGAGGAGATGTTGGGGAACGTGTTGTAGACTGGGATCTCCAAGCCAAATCCAAAAGCATGGGCCTGGGACGCGAGGGCGACGGCGGCAAGAAAACCTGCTGCTACGGCCATTGTGTGATCGTCTGAAGCGGGCAGAACGTCTGGCAAAAGCAACGTCGAGGGCGTGTTCCCCCGCGATATTTATGCTAGGCGACGTTGGAACGTGCTATCTCGGTAGGAAAATAGGCAGACGGATGCACATGTCGTGCGGGTAGCTGGACATACTGTATCCATCACGTCCCGGGACAAGTGATGTCGATGTCGACGAGACGATGTATGATTGGGCACCTGGAGTGATAAGTGGCGAACGCAGAGCCTGTTCAGAACATATGAGCGAGCAGGGCAGCGGTTATTCCGGGTACGAACACACGCTGGATGATGTCTCACGGCGATACGAGGAGGACGTGTGGGTGATGGATCACATGGGTCTGGCTAGACACATGCGTTCCCCAGCTAAAATTACATGCACCTTGGAGTTAAACAACGTGCGCACCCGCCGAGAACTCGCTCTGTCCTCGGGCCCGACCTCACAGCCGTCCGACAGGTTTCTCCCACTTTCTCAGGAACTCCATCACCCGCCTCTCCCTCGACACCACCCCCGCCATCACCTTTTCCCTCCACGCCGTGTTCATCGCTGCCTTGTACTCCTCGCTCTGGAGTCCATCCAGCGACTGCCACTCGTGCACCGTCAGGAACTTTGGCGGCTCCTTCTGTCCCTTCTGCCCCTCTAATCCCATCTGGCCCCAGTCCTTCAGCACGAGCCTCCGGCTCCTGATCCAGCCCGGTGCCTTTGCGAGCAGCGGGATGTGTTCCTCGTCGTACCATTTGTTGAACTCATCCTCATCCTCAGGCTTCACCCCGAGCGAGACGAAGACCACGTACGGTGCTGGGGTGTGTTCATCGTACAGCGTCGACGGCGGGTACGACGGGCCTTCGTATAGCTCGTAGTGTCGCCTGTCCAGCACCTGCAGCTTCTTCAAGATCTCCTTCTCTCTGTCGCTTCTCGTCTCCGCGAGCGTAGTATACGGCGGCTTCTTGGTCGCCTCATACGATTCCAGGTCGTATGAAGCTCCGTAGGTTGGTTTTTCGCCGTCGGCAGCCTTCCATCGCGTCCAATTGAGGAACGTAGGTGTATTCACGCGGAGCGGGATGTGCTCGTTTTCGTACCAGTCGTTGTACTCGGCTTCATCAACGCCGCTCCCGGGGTCCGAAAATACGAGTAAGAATGCTGGTGGGGCCATCGCTATGCGCAAGGGTGCTCGTGCGGGTGTACGATCGTACTTAAATACAGGCGCGGGCCGAAGGACCAGTCATCTCACCTCTTGGCTTACACTGGTGGTCATATGTTTCACTCCCAGACTATCTTAGGAATCTGCGGAGAGCCATGCCAGAGAGTTTTGTTACCAATCAGCACCTAGGCTCGTATCTAGCCGTTTCGGTGGGTTCATCTCCGCTCACTCCGCTCGCAATTATACCGAAACAGCTGGCAAGTACTGCAAGCATTAGAACGTATTCCCAATGAAAATTCTGTGAAACTCAACGACGCAGAATTTGAACTGTCAATACTCTGAATATACCAGATAAATACTTACAAGTTGGTCTCATGCTTCGATACGTCTAGGCACGAGACCAGGTGCCCCCAAGGAAAGACGAAGAGGAAAAGGCACTGGGTTTCACGAGTCTAATCAGCACCCACTTGCGTCGGGCCCGAGCTCGATGCGGGGCCTGCTCACAAATACTTTTTACGGCTGCATATCGTGTATTTGTGGACCGACATCGATGAACATTACAAGAAATTAGAGCCACAACTTTAGTTAGACTATTCACAGCAAGAGTTCGAGTGGCTACCAGGAGGGATATCAGGGCATTGCAAGAGAACGCACCAGAAAGGATGTAATGTCGAGTTAGCAGAACACAGCAAGACCACGGGCGCAGAGTACACAGTCAGCACTTTGAAACGCAACCATGAAGATTTCAGCAGCAATCCGTGAGTGCGTCAACGAGATCCCTCAGACGTCCGCCCAGCCGCCTTCGTCGAGCTTGTAAGATGCTTCACTTTCCGGTCTATCTGGACTATCGACCAGTTTTGCAACGCGCTCCTCAGCGCGACCTAGCGGAAAGTAAGTTGGGAGGCGATGTCAATCAAACTCGATACAATAAGAGTTTCTGTTCGTGCACAGATGACCGGACAAACCTTTGCGCAGGAACATCCTTGTTGCGGATGCATGGGAAAGAATGTGCCCGCCGATAGGCTTCAGGGCACCTCCAGCCACAAATGTCATCACGGCTCCAGGATCGGCTACACCAGCAGAGTCAGTGCTCGATACAACCGTACTTATGAATGACGCACATTGCACCTGGTTAGTCAGAAGGATTGCGATCTAAAAAGTGGTCAGCGTAGCGAGAAACGCAAAGGATGTCTTAAGATACATTATACTCTTCCGACAACTTGCTGAGTTTGGAGAGCATCTACGTGTTGCAAAGTAAATCAGCATCAGATACCTTTGGAGTATAACCTACTTGGGCAAGCTGCAGGCCGTTGAGTCAGAAAGGTAGACTTCATGTAGATTGTAATGCGTCATTACTTTCTGCTGTCTCTCACTCAATTCTCCTCTTCCGGAATAGTCGGTACGAAAGCACGCCATGATGCTATCCACAATCTAAAGCAGCAGGTCAACGATGTTACTAGTCAATGCCAACGCAATAGCTCACCAAAAGCCGGAAGTCCTTGTCCTCTGCGAAGCGGATGGAGCACTCGTTGATCAATTCCATCTGCATTCCGGAAGGTTAGCTACTATAATGCATAATATTAGCAGCGTTTACCTGGTGCTCACTGTTGAACGCCCGCGCTGCGTAGCCAATTGAGAATGGAAGGGCGCGCAAATATACCATAAACCAACCGTATAATATATTCTCCAGCGCCATATCGCCATTCACCCCGAACCGCTGTGCAATCGATCTGATACGATCGGGCCTAAAGGTACCTTCTGTATCGATGTATGCCACCTTCATAATGGATCTAAGCTGAAGTAATAATATCAAGCGCGCATACACTCACCTTTCCTGCAGCGCCACCCATGTCGGGAGGTAGCTGGGTCACAACACTCATGGTATGCGCAAGCTGAGTCTTCCCTGTGCGGTACTCGCCGTAGACTTTGACAAACGAGTTTCAGCATACGTGTTGGGGGTGAAATAAAATGCACCTTCTGTGATAGATTGAGACATGATGCCACCTTTGGAGCATCAGAAGAATGCCAGAGTTGGTGCATAAGAAAACACTCACCGCCCAAGATAGTATCTACAGATTTGCTGCCGGTACTGACCATCAGCACTCGCTTTCGCTTTTCCTGAATCTCAAGGCCAGTGGCGAACGAGGAGCCCTGCCACACAAATGTAGCGCATATAGGCGACAAGGAAGATCATGCACATACTAGGACCTTATGCGCGGCTTCCTGCAATCGGTAATGTAGTTAATGCTCAACTAATCATGATGACACCAACCTTGATCTTCTCGACTTTAGCCTCGGACATTCCCTGCCGATGCATTAGATGCAAGGGGCACTGATTAAAAAAAAACCCTCTCCCCCCAAAAAAAAACTAACTTTTATCTTTAGCATTTGCCTCCTCGTTGTCATGTTTACACCGGATACCGTATTGATGGCGGCCGCCTATGTTTCCGTTGAAATACACAGGGACACAGGATGAACGACATCCGCACCTTCAATTTCAGAATGTCTTGCATATTGATGCCCTTGAAGTCATAGATGTAAATAATATACGCGCATAAAAAATAACAACACCAACATGTTGCTGCAGCTCGTCGACGCTGTCGAAGTAGGGTCCCTGGAATCAATGTGCATCAAGTCGATATTCCGGGTGTATATGCTGGCTGACCTCGTCATAGTCGTCTCCCTGAGGACTGGTGGGTCGGGATGGGGCAGCTTGGGAAGCAGTACGACGGACCATTATGCAGAATATCAGGGTGAAAGGTAAGAGTGTAGCAGTCGGCCGCGCGCGAGACCGTGAAGCGCGACAAATCACCTGACCGCGATTGCTCTGTGATGCGCAGCTTGATGAAAGAAGTATAGTGCTTATTCTCAGATAATATTGCGTGTTGCCGGGATAGCTCGGTTGGGAGAGCAACAGACTGAAGTTTTCATCCGCGGGCCTCAGGCAAGACTCAGATATTCCGATTGTTTAATTATTCAATTACTTAGATATTATTGGATGGTAAAGGTATCTTTAAATAATATGAATAGTTTCACATTATGCAGCCATTAGTAAGTAGCATTTGCACAAGGAATAAGTATAAGCCAGGATAGCAATAGACTGAAGTCACGTGAGTGGTGAATTAATATAGGCCGGGATAGCTCAGCTGGGAGAGCGACAGACTGAAGTTACGTACGTGAGTGGCTTTCTGGCGGTCCCGTGTTCAATCCACGGTCCTGGCATTTCTTTTGTTGCCCTCCTTGCTTTTTTTTGGCTCCTTTTATTGTCCTCAAGGCCCTCCTTGCTGTTAAGCCCGTGATCAATCTACGATCATCGCATTGCCTTTCCTTGACAACACCAGCACTGTAACTTCTCTTTGATATAATGTTGGATGCGATCAACGAACATATTTGGAGGAGCTTAGATGATTATCCCGCGTCATCCATCTCTTCAAATGCGTATACATCCTTCTCCACATCATCGACAGTGCCCAAAACCTCTTCATCAGCGGACACTGGAGCTACGCTCTGCTCTTGCGACTGTAATTTCGCGTCCAATTGGGTCGATCGCAGAGGCGTAGGTGCTCTAATGATTGGTGTCGGTCCAGAAAAGTCTTTGCCAGTCATGCGTGAGAGCGTCTCAATATCTGCGAGCACAAATCCAGTAAGAAATATACAGTCAAAGAGGGAACAATTACTCGCCGAACGGTCGACGATGATTGAGGCAGTACGTGATGCGGGAAGAGTTCTTCTTGTCCTCAGCTTTGAATTTATTCTTGCATGCTTTTCGATCACGTCCAGGCAATACAAACGAAATTAGCTCATAGTTCTCGCCAAACTGCGATAAAGCCTATAAATGCAAGGTCAGAAATTCGGCAGAGACAGAGGCAGAATGAAATACCTACATCGTAGAATAACTCGGTCTCCTCCGCGCTCCAGCGAGAGCCACGCGGTTTCTTGCTGTAGGTCAGAGAATTGACAAACTTTGTGGTGTCTGACTCTTCTACATGAGTATAATTTGCCGTGTCGTCCTCCTCGTCGCGATTGACAAAAAGAGATTGTTCGTCGATGATGGTCTCCCCACTAGCCCCAATTCTGACCTGCACATTATATCGGCTCGTGGAGAGATCTTCCGTATAATCAAAGTCGTCCCCCGCCCGAGTCTCGTTAGGAGAATGTCCGTTCGCAGAAGACGGTTCTGCAGTTGGTGCACCCGTATTAGTAGACGCTACATCTCCTGACGAGCCACCCTCGGTTGCTTCCGCAGCGGCTTGACTTGATCTATCAGGCGGCTGATTCTCGTTCTCGGCATCCCTACCATATTTCTTGGCCTCCATGATCGCTCTGAGACGCGCCCTCTTCTCCTTGTTCGCTACTTGCCATGCCGCATGATTGGTCATGATTTGCGCGGCCTTACTACTGATCCGTCCTTGTCCCGTATCGTCGCAGAGAGCGGACATCGTAGTCACGGTTGGGTCCAGCTCTTCACCAGGATCAGCATTGGAGTCGAAAGGAGGTGTAGATGGTGTACGCGTCCGCGACCTTCGAGGTGTGGTAGAATCTTTATTTTTACGCCTCTTCGGGGCGGCCTCAGACATTTCTTCCCTCTGTGACGAACTCTTCTTGCGTCGTCTCTTTGTAGGAAGCTCAATTTGTTCGCTATCATCGCCACTATCATGAAGTTCAGTAATCGTCTTTCCCTTGTTCAACGCTGACTCTCTACGCGTGTGAGTGGGTTTCGAGCTGAAAAGACCGGCCGCTGGGTTTTCGACAGCTAATTGAGATCCATCTACGCACTGATGCTGAACGTAGGTGTCGGGAGGAATGAGGACCTGCTGGATGGGCAGTGTATGAGCTATATGATGTGGTTCAACGGCTGGTGTTTGGGATACTAGTACTGGGGCACTACGGGAGTGGCCAATTAAAACGGGGACGGGCCTGTCTCTCGATAAAGGGGTTATCAAATTTCCAGTATTTGGTGTGACTTGTCGGAGAGGTATATCATCGGAAGAAAGCTGTGTCTGCATGAGAAGGGGTTGGGGTCTTTTTTCAGTGTCGTCTGAGATATGGACGTGCGGTAGACTTTTTTGGCCAGAGCTCGAGCTCGCCGGTGTATGCAGAGGAACATACCGGGCCTCCGCGACAGGGACAGGTCTGGAGGGTACCGCCAAAGGCGGTGGCATAGAAGATGAATCAGCGTCTATGAGAACTCGCTCCTTATGCGAAGCAGCCGATGAACCTCTAGCATTTTGAGTGTCTGGCACGACAGAGGTCTGGCGCGACTCGGAGCCAGGACGAACTCGTGGTCTTGCAACAGGTCTAAAGACGGTGCTGCCTTTCTCTGCAAGAACTTCAGCAACAACAAAAGTCGGAAGCCGATACAGAGGCACTCACGAACACGCGTCGACATGACCGACTTCAAGTTGAAGCAAACGAGGACGGCGACAAAGTCAGACTCAGACTCCGTCGCGACGGGCGCCCCGCCGCTCTCAGTGGCTTTCTCGGTGGCTGCTCCGAGTTAGTGCTCAGCGCTAAGTGGCCCCAGTTAACTTCAAGCCTCCTTTGCGCGTTGGATTCTGCATTTCGTGCACTTCGCCCATGCAGCATGGAATACGCCTTCCAGTTGGCCCTCATCCGAACTGGGAACTGGACAACGTCGGGGAAGACTCAAGGAGTGCTGAACTGCATAGTGTAGCCCAAAGGCGCGTTCGTTGCTCTACCGGCGACGCTTTACAAAAGTTGACGTATGTCCAGCTCCGTAGTCTTACAATCCTTAAGGCAATGTAATTTCTGTCGCATCTTTAGTATGTCTTTGCGTTGAAGCAAATTTTATGTGTAGCGCGACAAAAATGGCTTTCGACCGCCTTCCCCAAATTCTCCACAAAGGCTCGTGGCAACAAAGCTCCTGAAGTCGTCCCGCCCCCGCATACAATCAAGGCACATGGAAGATATGATTTGACTATAGGTCCACATGTCTTCTCAAATACCGCATTTTATGAGGTTCATTATTTGGTCCGGTCCCCAAATCCTACACCTCCCTCTGCTCCGCCACACTCCAGCCAGCCGGCACTGGCATCCACTTCATTTAGCGGAGCACAAAATACATCGTACTCTCAGCTCTCTACGACCTCTATAGCAGTGTCTGCATTGACTGGGCAAGGCACTCCTAGCGCTGGGGTCGGGCACGTAGCTGTTGTGACACCAGATCTAGTGTCGCAAGTCAACATCGCTTCAATGTCGAATCCTACTCTGAAGAATCTTCTTCATCTTGCATCATCAGGACGCGCAACACCCGATCAACTGAAAACACTAGGTCTCCTCATTCAGTCGTTAGGTGCCATACAGCAGCCGGAAAGAATCCCAGACTCGCAATCCTCTACCCTCACATTGCAATCCCCTGCGGCTTCCATACCCGAGAGAGAATTTGACATCGTGATCGAATTCCAGGAGAAATCGTCTGATAGATGGGTAATTCCTCGTGGACCAGTTGTATGTGAGAGAAGCCCAGCCGATTTTTATAATCCTTCAGACGTAACATTGTCAATGGTTCTACCTTTTGTTCGGCCGTCGCTTTCCGATAGTGGAGCATCTAGTACGGATGTCTCTCAGCTTGCTCAGCCTTACGTTGTCACGTTCCGCTTGTCAAAGGTGGCACCAATGCTATGGAAGACGCTGTGGGCATGGTCTGGTGGCGATCAAGATAAAAGTAAGACCACGCTGGATGAAATAGTGGGTGACTCAATATACTCTTGTGTAATCTGCTCATTTACTATGAACTATAGGCGAGGAGTAATATGGAAAGGCGCCAGTTTCTACAGTATAGACTGCCTGATGGCCCACTTTTCCAACAAATCCAAGCGGTGCGGTCCCCTTGTCCCTAGTTCGTATCAGATGGATGTTCACAATTTTATTCCAGGGGGTAGCACCACCATACAGCACAAGGACTATTGTGCCAAGCGGTGGAAATACAACAAGGACTAGACGAAGACAGTCCTCTCGTAAAGGGGGTGAGCAAGTAGTGCGAACCCAAGTGGTCGAGACTGGCGCTGTTTCCAAACGGAAACAACAGGTCTCACCAAAAGTCATGACCCCCCTTCCCATAGCATGTCGTGCCTGCGGACAGACGGATGTTCCACTAATGATGGGTGGCAGTCAGTTCATTCACTCTTTGTGTGGATTTGTATATTTGTTGAGATCCTCTTTAGGATATTGCCGAATTTGCATCGAAGCTGGCAGAGCGGTAGACGACATCCCTCAGGTCACTATCGGTGGCCGGGGTCCTAGGATCAAGGAAGTTAGCGTGATTCCGGTATTGAGTGAGAGACCAAGCGCATCTCCGAAAGAGAGCAAAACTCCAACAGCATACCCTACCGTCGGTGGGACGGGTTCCGCAACTGTCGCCAGTCCTTACATCGTACCGAATCAGGCCTCATTAGCTGCTGAACCAGGAGGAGCTAGATAATCGAGCTTTCATCGTATTCAAGTGTAGCAGCTAGATGTACTAATAGTTGATTACTACGATATAAATGTTGCAAGATAGCAAGGCAAGTACGAGGGACTACAATAAGTTACGTGAAGATGTTAACAGCCCAGCCTATCCACCATACTACCACCCCCCACTGTGCGAGAACGATAGAGACCTCAATGAGAACTGCACACCACTGCACCAACAATCCAAGTATGAAGAAAGGAAAAATTAGCCACCAAAGCCCAGCCTGAGTAACCCACGGAAGATCCCAATTCATACTTAGCGCAAAAGCGGCGCGAGTCTGTAAGAGTGTAAAACCAAGACTGAAGAAACAGAGACAAAGCAAGCCGATCCAATGTTGCAACGAACGTTGAGGGAGTCTGGTAAGAGGGTATTTCTTGGGTTCTCCAGTGAACTCGTTGCGGTACCACGGAATGATGAGAAAATCTTGAACATCTTCTCCTATGACTTTCCCGTAATTTCGCCAAAACGGTGTGACTGTATCCAATAACAGAGTCAACGCGTCGAGACCAATATCCCAGAATTGTTGGTAGTGGCTCCTGTAGCTCTCTTCTAGTGCTATAATTTGTGAAAGCTATATATTATTGAAGCCTTCAGCTGAGGCGACGCAACGCGAGCTAGAGCTCTTACCTCAGGATACACTAGGGATGTGTGTGCTAAAGTATTATTATAGTCTTCCTTGACGGTTTGGTGGACTGCTTTGACCCTTACTAACGCGTCTGTCACCCTATCTGCTTGACTTGATATGCAACTGTGATGCTCTTCCAACTTCTTCAATGCATCTCCCATAGATGATATCGGGTCGTCGAAGACGTTGGTTTGAAGACCTTGGCCGGCGGACTCAAATGCCATAGATGACGCGAATGCTCGTAATAACTTCCGCTGTCGTCGAATACGCTCATGGATGTCTTCGACAGCTTTCCACCCCTTCACAGAACGAGTGGAGCTCGTGAACGCAGAGGGGTCATGTGAAAAAGCCTCCAATACGTCTGACGGAATCGCTGAGGAGAGCACCTCGGGACAGGTAATGAAACCTGACTGAACAACGTCATACTCTCTGATTGTGGCGGCCACACGTTGAAGTAGATAGCGGATGCGATAATTCTGCGAGGCCGTCTCTTCCAGGATCCTGTGTGTCTTTAGAACTCTAGGGAAAAGGAAAGACGCTAACATAATTACCGTGCTTTGCGTTCGTATTCTTGGCGCTCAATTTCCTCGTCAACTGCACGCTGCCTCTGCTCACGCTCCTGCGCAAGGGCGCGATGAGACGTCGGAAGAGAAGTCCGCAAACGACGAATAGGGACGAAACGCGAGAGGGACGGCGACACTTCATGGCGGTCCACAGCTGTCTCAGGCGTTGGTGTACCAATTATATCACCGCCTTTGGGAAACTTCTCTAACGTAGAAGTTGGCAGACCGTCGCCGTTACCTTTGTCAACAGCCTCGTATGACACCTTGTCGTCGTCGGTATGTAATTCGTCCGGAGAAAGCAATCCAGGGGTCGTTGGTCTACTATGCATGTACCCTCGTATCTTTGTTGGGACATCCTCTGAGACGCTGCGTTCCGACACGGAATTGCGAGCGGATGATAAAGCATCTTCGCTGTCGTATGGTTTACGACGCAAGCGTTTCGCGACGTTTCGGAGGTTATGATTGCTCTTCGCCGAAGAACCACCGCCGTTGAGCTTAAAGCTATATAGAGAGCTCGGGGCAGACTCAGTCGTTATTTGATGTGACTGCTTCCAATACCGCGTGAAGCCCTCGCTACTGGGACGAGACTCCCCAATAACGGATTCTCGCCCAGACTCGACATGCGGCTCAAAAGACAGCTGTTGATCATATGAAGACCGCCGTCTAGAGAGCGAAGGCTCAAGAAATTGGGGTGACGGATTCCATGAATGTGAACCACTCGACGGAGACATGTTCTCTGGAAAAGAAGGAGCTATCGGAGACGACTTTACAACCTCATCTTCGGGTATGGTAGCCATTATTTGATTATGTCGTGATTTGATATATTCCTCGACGATCGAGGCCGTAACATGCCAGGGAATGCGTGGTGAATCACGACCTCCCTTGTCGAGGTGTTTCAACCACGTGAACGGTTCCGTTTTGTCCAGGGATGCCTTAGCTATGGCTTCTTGGCCATCGTACCAACGAACAACTTGCAAGAGATTGAAAAACGGCACATGCGAGCTAGGTGGCGTCAGAAGTATGCTATAACGTCTCGCAAGCTGGTCACTGGTAATTGCAGCTTTACGCAATGTGCGTGAATGGGCTTTTTCTCTGATGCGTGCTAGCTTGTCTAAGGCGACCTTTTAGCTCAACCCTTACAATACTTGAAATGAAAGGGACACACCTGCGTACAACGAATCTTGCCTCTCGACAACGATCCGACTCGATGGCAGCGCTTGTCTCTCTTTCTGTTTCTTCTTCGATAGGTGCAGCGTCCACTTCTTGTCCGATTTTTCATCTTCTGATGCAGAACCAGACCAATCCAGCGTCGCGCCACCATTCGAAGATGAAGGAACTGGGTGAAGGGGAATTGTTCCAATAGACGGACTGAAATCAATCTCTGAATCGTTGTTCAAAACTTCCGGGGCAGCAGCTATAGTCGGATGTATCTGAAGATGCGTTTTGACTGGGGAAACGCGTGAATTAAATGGATCCACGTCCGATTTTGACTGATGCTCTGTATGTGAATAAGCTTGAGCTGCCTTCAGTCGAGCCTCTCGCCGGGCTTTCAAACGGACTGCATGTCGCACGTCTTCTATTATTCTTGGATCTAAGCATAATGGCTTCAGCGAACATGACTCTGGTCTTACAATGATCTTCCAGACATGCCTTCGCGAGCTATAATAATGTGAACAATCTGCGTGGACATGCAGAACAGGGACTCACATAAGTCATATTCGTCAGAGAATGCCGACGACAAAGAGAGGTCTGTTTGACCGTCAGACAAAACGGCACTCTGTGGCTCTCTCTCCTTCTGGACACCTCGACTACCAGTATGGGATACTCTCCTAGAATAGCGAGTGGTAACATCACCGGCCTCGACTGAATGCCGCTTTATGTGAGGCGAAACCGCCTTCATGTCAACCGATCTAACGCGCCGTCGTCCAAAATCATGACGTCGCTCAATCAAAAGCGAATCCTTGCCCTGGCCAAGGATAGACTTGCGTAGCCCAGGAGAAGATCTCAACCTCATAGAGTCCGCAGGAATATCATCGACCAGGCTTGCGCGGTCCTCGCCATGAGGAAAACATATACGAAGATGCTTTCCCTGTTCGGCTGAAGGGCTCCCTGTCGCATCTGCATTCAAGTTCGAGGTTGTATGGTCTGTCGAGGAAGAAGGCCTCGCTTCTTGCATCAGAGTATATGAGCTGCGCCTTGTGGATGCCAGCCAAGGACTAAAGAACGGACGACTGAGCTTGAGTGAGTAGCAGGAGTCAAAGCGAGCAGAATGGGATCCATGCAGTTTGTACGGGCGACTTAATGACAATGATCCATCTTGAGGCGAGCATGAGCGGGAACACGTGAATATGCATTTCCGGCGCTGATAATGCTTGGTCGGGCCGACTGGGACAGACTCCCTTCGCACACCCAATAAACCACGTACAATGAACATAATTTACAAATTGAGAAACACGCAATATACAATTTCAAGGTGGCGTTCAATCATTCCCTAGAAGGCTTCGTGTCGGACCTACACCTGCGACGCACGGTAGCATAACGGTGCCAGACATTTCTTGATTCCCGGATATTCGTGATAAACGAGAGAGATTCAGCCCGCATTCGCATATATGGATTAAAACGAAGCAGAGGAGGTTGTTGGGTCAATGCTAGAATATCAACCACGATTGGTGCTCCCGATGTGAGTCGAGTTGGCGGCGGCGAGCAAAATTGGAAACCCGATGAATGACTGAGACTCTGTAGTAAGAGAGACGGCTGCGATCGTAGAGGACGAAGGTTACATTTCGAGATGTGATAATAGTTCCTCAATATCTCCTCTTTTTCCATGAGCATTGCTGCGCGTGACTAGCTCACCCGCTGCGAGTGATCAACCACTTAAAATTGGGACCCTATGCGACTCAGAAAAGACGTACAGTATTCATTTGAGTGTCGGTCTTCTGGGCGTCCATCGGAACTTTGGCGTCGTGGCCCACCTACAGGGAATTCGACCGAATTGACACGCATATTGATCAGATCAATGGGAATTGAATGCCCAGTGCCAGTGGGATATGAGGAGTAAGAATGTACCATCATACGCTAGTTGGTGCCTCCAAAAGACGCAGATAAAGCGGATACCTGAGCGTGTTGACGGTAGCGCATAGCGTGGGCCATATCGTCAGCAGCCAGAGCCTCCGGGAAAACCCTCAGTGTTATTGAAAAAAAGAATTGGTGTGATGATAAATAATTAACCAGCTTCCTTGCGAGGCTCCGTGAATCTGGGCAATGCGACGGCTTGAACAGTCTTAGCATAAGTAGATAATTTCACTCTCTTGCATGCATTTGTAGCCTGTCCTTGATACCCAAGCTTTCGCTAATTTTCTCGTCTGACATAGAACACACAGTTGGATACCCAAAGTCATACCTGCATCGTGAGCGAACACGGCCGAGTGGTTCACACAAGGTATTTCGGTGTACGAGGAGAATCGATGCATAGAGGGACATGCGGGGAGCGTAATGAACTAGGAATTACTAAAATTGTTCCTATGATCAGCCACGGGCAACAATGGTGCCGCAAAGCGCCGCCGGCAGATTGGAGTACACAGAATGGTAGTGTGTTTGCCGACTCAGGGTCCAACAGTGGCCACCTCAAGGAAATATCTAGCATATTTGCAACACTCCTGTCCTGGATAGCATCGCAGATCCTACCGATCAAATATAAGGACGCACTATTATGCTATTTCAGCCTTGAAATTCTTGAAAAGATCACCCTTAGTGCGACATCACTCATTGACAATTCTCGCCTTGCTAGGACTGCTGGATTAGGTCGAATTTCATGATAAATACAAGGGACAAGACATGTGCACTATGGACATGTTATTCAAGAGTGCATACTATGACCTGAAGTCAGCGCGGAAGGCGCATTCGCGTCTGTCGCTGCTTCATTAGCAATCTTATAAACATAGCTGTTGTGAATGCGGATAGCGAATACCTAGTAAGTGTCAGTTTGGTTCATTGATTTCCACACATCACTTACCAGGTCACCACGTAGGATGCGTGCGCATTCCTTACGTCAACTGTCGGCGCCCGACCTACGGGGATACCACGGGCCAACCGGGAAGATACCTCCCCCCCATGCCCTCCTAAATACCATGGATACTGTTTGTGATGACAACATCGAATAAAGAGGGTAAGGAACGTACCAAAAATCTCTTCGATATACACAGGCTGGACACCAGTCTGCTCCCCGCCAGCATATTCTGCCATAGCAGATATGTCTGCCCAATACCATTCGCCCTTCTCAGGATCATTATTGGGGGTGAAATTATTGCGGACATGAGAAGTTCTAAGCATGCCTAGAATTTGGGTCTCGCCATCTTCAAGATGGCACTTGGCATCGCCTGCCATATCTTTGGAAACGAAACCACGATCGACCAAAACAGTAGAACCGTCGGATCGAATGAGCGGAACGACGAGGTGATAGCCATTCGTCCCGTCTCGGACACGAGGCCCCAGCAACATGGCATGTTCGGCATCCCAACGCCCCTTCAACATCACTTTGCGGTATGCAAAATCGGGAATGGCTGCTAGACTTACCAAGGATGGCACATAAGAGATGGTCAATAAAATGAGTAGGTAGCACCGCACTTCACTCGTTTTGGAAGAGACATAGGCTCTCTCTGTAACTTCTCTTCAAGTTCGTCTATCATGGCCACTTTCCACTTAAGACGTTTAACTTGCCACGTTCCAAGAGCAAATGTAAAGGCTGGAATAATTCCAGCCAGAACCATAGTAGGAGTGATCCAGGGTTCTTGCTTAGCTTTGTATATACGGGTTGTAGAGCTGGTAGACTCAGAACGCCTCAGAGAGATATCAGTATTGAAACGGCGTCTTGTTCGCATTAGCTTTAGCCACGACGACTCTGAGTAGCGGAGGAAAGGGAACATTGTCATCGCGAGTGGAAAGCTAATCGGTCAAGCACGCCGGGATCAGTGCGGCATACAAGATTTATTTGGCGCCCAAGCCTGGTTCACTGGCTGCGCACTTACGACCTTCGGCCTCCCCCTCAAACTGCTGCCTATCCTTGAGCTGTGACACACGACGGGTCTACCATGTAAGCCGTACTCCTTAGGGGACGCTCATAAGCTCACTGCTCCCCAGGTTCTCAGGACAGCGAGGCCGAGGTGCATACGATATTGACGGTGGCGATGAAGTCCACTACCCGACCAGACCAGTCGACAAGGACAAGGCAGAGGCAGAGCTAGTTGTAAATATCAAGAAGGCGACAAATCCTGACGAGACGGCCCCCAAACAGAAACATGTTCGAAGTACGTTGCCTCTTCAGCGGCTCGATACGTCCCTTGACCGGATGATATAGAATGCATTGTGTATACTTGGGATTATCATACCTCGATGTCATTCTGGACCGGCCTCCGCGTCCAACCAATCCTATCTGATGAAGTGCAGACGTTTAAGGCGCTCATCACCGTTCATAAGGTGTTGCAGGAGGGTCACCCTGTGGTATGTCTATATATCATAGTGAACTCATTTATTGACGTTGTACTATCACAGACGATCAAAGAATCACACGGACAGACTGGTTGGCTAGAGACTTGCGCTCGAACAGTTGGTCATGAGAGCCCCAGAGGTGCGGTACAACCTTTGGTGGTGGCAGTAAGGAAGGCTCACAGATGCGGGTAGGCTATGGTCCCTTGATCAAGACTTACGTTCAATTCATCTTGGCAAAGCTGCGATTCCACCGTCTACGACCAGAGTTCAATGGCCTGTTCGAGTACGAAGAATACGTCACACTGAAGGGTATTGATGATCCCAACGAAGGGTATGTACATCTGTTCTTGACGTGTTTGAATAAATGTTTATGTAACGCAGTTACGAGACCATATCCGATCTCATGGGTCTACAGGATCAGATTGATTCATTCCAGAGGATGATATTCGCGCATTTTCGCCATTCTGCCAGCAATGAATGTCGCATATCTGCCCTTGTTCCTCTTGTGAAAGAGAGCTGGGGCATATATCGGTTCATAACAAGCATGTTGCGAGCAATGTATCGGAGTAGGTAATTGCATAACCAGAAGTCCTGCTTGCTGACCCCTGATCAGGGACCGGCGATAATGAGGCATTAGAGCCGCTACGCCAAAGGTACAACGCCCAGCACTACGCTCTACGCAAGTTCTATTATGAGTGCTCCAATCTCAAGTATCTGACCGGTCTTATCAATGTTCCGAAGCTTGGTCAAGTGCGAATATTCTGCACCCTTATTCTTCAGTGTTTGTCTAACTTGATATGAAAGGAACCTCCGAATCTTCTCGACAGTGGCAATGCCCCAGATCTTCCCGCGAGGCCAACGACTACCACTATCAAGACGCCTCCGCCAGCCACTCCAGCACCTGATGCTGCCGCAATCAGTGAACAAGCACGCATGTTGAAGGAGTACGAAGACCAGCAGGCTGCTCTGCTTGCTGCTCGTGAAGCTGAAGAGCGTCATCGGCAAGATTTGGAAGAGCAACAGCGTCGTGAATTCGAGCGTCGGCAAGCCGAACAAGCCGAAAGGGAGCGGCTCGCGCAGGAGCAGCTTATGCAACAGCAGATGATGCAATACAACAACCAGGCTGCCGCTCATGTACAAGAGCTGGAGCGAGAACTATTGGGTATGCGTGGCCAATTCGAGCGGGATCAATTGATGCTTGAACAATATGACCGGGTATGTCCCCGTTCTAAAATGATGACTATTCCTCAGTTCATAAACTCTGCCAGAGAGTAAAAGCGTTGGAGGGCGAGCTTGGTGGTGTATCGACGAACTTCAATGCACAAATGCAGTCGAAGGACGACCTAATAAAGCAGTTGCAAGATCAGGTTACCCTCTGGCGCAACAAATACGAGGCTCTCGCGAAGTTGTACAGTCAGCTCCGCTCAGAGCATCTGGATATGTTGGCCAAGTTTAAGCAGATGCAACTGAAAGCCAACTCGGCACAAGAAGCAGTTGACCGCATGGAAAGGATGGAGCGTGATTTGAAGGCGAAGAACCTGGAGCTCGCGGATATGATTCGTGAGCGTGATCGCGCTAGATTTGATCTGGATCGCCAGAAGTCCAATCACAAGGATGAGTTGGATCGCTTGCGACGAGAGCTCGGCTATGCCAACGAACGGGCGGACGATGCTTCGCGATCAAAGAGTTCGGAAGTATCCGGTGTGTTGTCGAAGTACAACAGACAATTGTCCGAACTCGAGGATTCTCTGAGGGTTTGTAGATTGATTGTTTATCGCATTTAATTCCAGTTGACATGTCTTCTACAGGCTAAGCAGCTGCAGATCGACGATCTCCTTGTGAAGCTAGAGAATGCATCTGTTGACTTGGAGCGACTTAAAGAAGAGAAGGACCAGGAAATCGCTATCCTTCAAGAGGGAATGGATAGTACTATACAACAACTCCATGAATCTCAGCAGGTTCGTCGTTTCGGAGCTGTTGAATTTCTTCGCTGATATTATCTTAGAACCAAGGTATCTCAGACGAGGCGACAAACGCCCAAATTGACACCCTTATTTTGGACAACAGGAAAAAGCTTAACCAGATTATCGGTGGGTGAACTCATTTTGCAGTTGCGTTTAGTGTTTTACACTGGGTTTTTCAAGATTCTATTCTACAAGCTTGCGTACATAAAGTAGACGAGGCGATCTATGAATTGGAGTCACCAGCGCAAGCAGGGAATCTCAATTCAACACCTGAATACACGCTGTCAATGATCGAGAAAGCTATCAATAACGCGACAGAGTTCGCAACGGTTTTCAACATGTACCTGGGCGGTGAAATCGGTGGAGAGCATGTCGACGTCATCAAAGGTGCTAACGAGCTCGCACAGTCGCTGTCGGACGTGCTCATCAATACCAAGGGCATCACTCGTCTGATTAGTGAAGAAGCGTCTGACAAACTTGTCAACGTTGCCAAGGGCGCGGGGGACGTTGGGCTGAGAGTGTTCTTAAATCTCCAGTCATATAAGCTCGACTTATTGCCCCAGCTGACTCAGAGGAGAGAGGTTGCTATGCGCAACAACGGCGAAGCACGAAATGCCCTGACCAAGCTCTCAGAAGTGGTGGATGCTCTCGTACCTAAAGGTGGCAAGGCTGGTGCACTTAGCAAGACGAACGGTGATATCGGAGATCTTGTCGAGCAGGAGATGTTGGGCACTGCTAAAGCCATTGAAGCTGCTACCGAACGCCTCCAACAGCTCATGGCTCGCCCGCGTGATTCCGGGCGCTTCAGCGCGGTCGACCTGCAAGTTCACGACTCCATTTTGGCTGCTGCCCTTGCGATCACTAACGCCATCGCACGGCTGATCCAGGCTGCCACCGAGTCTCAACAAGAGATTGTTGCTCAAGGGAAGGGTTCAAGCACTACGCAGCAATTCTACAAGCGCAACAACCGGTGGACTGAAGGCCTTATTTCTGCAGCTCGCTCCGTTGCGTTTGCGACCAATATGCTAATCGAAAGTGCCGATGGGGTGCTGTCCGGGACGCATTCACTCGAGCAACTGATTGTTGCTTCTAACGAAGTGGCTGGAGCCACAGCTCAGCTAGTCGCGGCTTCTCGAGTAAAGGCAAACCTCATGTCTAAGACCCAGGAGCGCTTAGAGCTGGCGGCCAAGGCCGTCACTGAGGCCTGCAAGGCTCTTGTCAGGCATGTCAAGGCGATATCTGCAAGGCAGGCGCAAGAAGAAGAGGTCGACTATAAGAACATGGCAGCGTTGGAATTCAAGAAGCGGGAGATGGAACAGCAAGTGGAGATTCTCAAACTGGAGAAGGATCTAGGGGCTGCTCGTCATCGTCTCGGTGCGATGAGACGCGCGGGTTACCATACAGACGAGACCGACTAGTCCAAGGCGTGCTACTATACCAAAATCTATCTGTAACATACTCTACTATCATGGTTGGTGTTTTGTGAATATTGCATTCAATTGATTCGTGGAACATATGCATGAGCTCCGAGGTTGATGCATCTGGTACAGGTTTATTGTGAGCCCTCACCGTACGTACAGGCACATGCGATTGGTATATACTGTATGAGGAGTCAATGCGGCATTACCTCGAATGTAACTCTTACTTCTCTATCGAACCCACAACAAATATGATCAGTGGACGAGTACCTCACGAAAATTACAGCAGGTTAGTGGTGAAGAATGGTAGTATGTAGACCAGAGGGAGTAGGTAGTAATAAAAGCACTCCCTAATACGAACACGAAACAAGGCCGCCAATAAGCGGCGGTACGGTGATATAGTATCGAATAATGAAATATACGTACGAAGGGAAAGTAATACTCGGACAAGGAAAGGTGATCCTATAATTAACGGTAAGGCAAACTATCGGAACTGCGGATGGTGTCAAATGAATCCTTTCCCCCGCCCATCTCTAAGAAACTGCTCTCTAGTTCCGGAGATGAGAGCGACCCATCCACATCAACGTCCACAAGACGTTCTGCCGCAGCATCTACTTCGTCTTCTATATCCAAGAATGAGGGTTTCCGCATAATGGACCTTCGTTGTAGAGCTTTCGTGTCAAATGCGCTCGGCGGGCGAGTACTTTGGAATGGACGGTCGTGGGAAGCTTCAGAACGACTGGCCTGAAAGTGGCTTCGATTTCGCGAGGGTGGAGGGGGGAGGGGATGTAGCGGAACAATGCTAGAGCGTTTAGTTGACTCGCTCTGAGTTGAACGCTGCTGATTGCGTCCACTTCGAGAGCGCGGAGGCGGAGGCAAACTCACGGGCGTTTGCTCTGGGGAATGGGTGGAGTGAATAGTGGGTTTGGAAGGCGAGCCTAGATTAGGTTGCGCGGTTGACGGTCTTAATGTTAACAGAGGTTTCGAGGAATGCATGGCCAAAACTGAATTGCTGCGAAGAGGCAATCCCGATGCTTGGCTAAGGCCGTTTCTTGACTTACTTGGGGAGATAGGCCCGGACACTCGTCCCGATGGTAACAACGGTGAGAGTGCTGCCCGCGTCGATGATGCGACTTCACCCAACTCACTACCACTAGTCCCAAATGCTAATGTGCCAGCGGATGCGGTTGAGAGTCTTACATTTGATCCCACTTTAGGTGTTCTTGTATCCGACCTCTTGCGTCCGCCAAATAGCGCATCTTCCAGCCCATCATCGAGTCCAAACCATGGCTGTCGTTCCTGGCGCTCCTGCTCCTGTTGTTTTGCGATTTTCTCGTCCTCGAGCTGCTGTTCAAGCTTGAGCATATCAGCAGGATCCATGATATGCTGCGGGACATATTCTGCTTGAGAAGCTCCCTCGGCTGCGTCGCTATGCACCGCTTTGTTAGAATCGTACATACTGTGTTCATTCCAATATGACGATGGCGCGACACAGGAGTTACTAGTCAGAAGCGCAAACGAGTTTCCAACGCCGCCAAAGGACATCAGGATCTCCTGTCCAGCCACTCGAACATCGTCGTCACTGTACATGGAGCGCATGTCGTCATCACCTGAGATGGAAGGACTGGTTGGTCCTTGCGAGGACGTACTTCTGCGCACACTTGATCCAGAGAACAAGCGCTTTCGCGTTCCAGAACTCGTGATGCTACTTCTGTTCTGCTGCGAGTCACCGGACACGGACGCCGGATACGGAGAGCATTGATCGGGAGGAGAACCATTACAAGAGTTGGCGTGTCGCAGGGCGGGGATGGGGGGCATATGTAATCGCGGGTGATGAAAAGATCTTTGTTTTCGCGGAGTCTTTCCTGTAGATACACTACATACGTTTCTAGCATCGTCATAGGCCGTACTGGAGGATGGGAAGGACAAGACGCTTGCGCCAGAGCCGCGCTTCCCCAGGAGGCTCTGCTTCGACGCAACTTTCTTCAACAGCTTGGGAGTGCCAGAATGCTGTCCGTCTCCTGCAAAATCTGAAGACATGCTGAGGCCCTTGACAGCGGAGAGTGGTGGAGATTTGTTTAACGAGTACAACGAAGCCGAATCCAACGGAACATCACGCATGGTTCCGGTAGGACTAGTAGTGGCGCGACTGGTTATATAGCCCATAGGCCTCTTCTTGCTCGAATCACTCCGGGGATACCCAAGAGTCTGTCGCATCATCTGAGCAATTGAGTCTGATGTTGCATTGTCTCCACTCAAATCGATACTAGGAGCGAAGCTCAAAC
The DNA here is from genome assembly GCF_000313525.1 of Fibroporia radiculosa. NCBI lineage: Eukaryota > Fungi > Basidiomycota > Agaricomycetes > Polyporales > Fibroporiaceae > Fibroporia > Fibroporia radiculosa. The sequence continues at coordinate 35,724 of NW_012133454.1, read as the reverse complement.
TAGACCTCGACGACGGCGGATCAGGAAAGGAAGACAGATCGTCAATGGAATCCGTAGGACGAGGGAAGAGAGTTGGAGATAATGGAGGCGGGGGCAATTCACTTGAAGGCGGTGCACTGCTGAGCGGCGGCAGCTGCGCGCGGGGGAATGAGGCTTTACGGACGACGACCAAAGGATGAGCCGAAGCGGACGATATTGGCGAGTCATTACTGGTCACCGTGGACGAACGAGACCGGGTGAACATCACCGGCGATGGAGAAGGTGCTGCAGAGGACGGTGTGTGGTTTCCGTAAGATGAATCAGAAGCCTTTCGACGTAATTGCAGCGGCGCGGTGGAAGGATAATTGGTTTGTCCAGACAGGCCAATAACTGCATTGGCAGTACGAGGTCTAGTGCTACCCCTCTCTCCTGGTGCTGCGATGGTCATCCCCCGGGGTCTCGAGTTCGACGGAGGTACGGATTCGTAAAGGAAGGATATACCGGCAGGAATGGGCGCACTCAGTCGATTTTGACTGTCTGAGGTAGGCGTTGAGACTGATGAGGCAGATTCAGTGACATCTTTTTGGCGCCATTCAGCGTGTTGAGCATCTTGTTGCACACCACCTCGCTTCGTCGTAGAATTTTGCCGGCGACGTGCTGAGGTTGCGCTAGAGTTGGATCGCAGTCTAACGAAAACGCTCAACTCCCCGTCGTTGACCGCTATGTCACACTCACCTAGTAGGACCTGCAGGTCGCGCTGAAACAAGACGTCCTGAGTTGCCGTCTGACGAATGACCATGTGAATTCGAGGAGGAAGATGCGAAAGAGATGCGGTTATAGAATGCGATGTCGCCGCTCTTACGACTGGGATCCAGCATCGACGAGTCCGAATATACTGAGAGCCTGTTTGACTCGGGGTTTGGTTGCTGAATGACCACACTTCCTGCAGCAAATGGGTCTATCTCCGTGAAGGTAAGCACAGAGGGCTGAAAGGATGTCCTATCTCTGGCATAATCCGAAGGAGTGCGGGGCTCTGACATGGTTTTCGCAGACTTCGCGTCGCCGTCATATTCAGAGTAAGGCGTGGTTGTTGGAGATTTTACGGGTGATCGATGATTGGAAATGGATGAAGGAGCGGATGGTGTATCGGTAGCACTGGATTTGACATGGAGTTTGGGTAGGGAGGGGGTATTAACGGGAGGATCCTGTATAGCCAACGAGGGCAGCTTCTTTGCTTTGAAGCCCATCGCAGAGCCTAACGTAAGGAATTTGAGACTTGAAGGATGTTCCTTCTGTCTCATTGAGCCGGTCGAAGTTGAAGACGACGATTTCTCATAGCCTTCCGAAAGGTGAGGCATTGATTGAGTCTGCTTTGGACGCGATGCATCTTTTGAAGTCTTCGGCCGAGACCACCACGACTTGGAGTGCGTGGATGGTAGGAGTGTGGAGGACATAAGGAGGCAAAGGAAAGAGCGTAGTCGCCAGAAGGAAGCGATGGGAATTTACAGCTAAACCCGGAGACGAAGAAAGAGGGTGAGTATACAAGAAAATAAGAGAAGACGTGGTAGAATGCGAACCTAGAGCAAAGTGAATTACGGCATGAGCAGTACTCTGAGGTTCGTCTGGCGGTCAGGAGAGCGACAGGTCAGCAATTGGGCGAGAGAGGCGATGGTAGAAGACGGCGAGGACCGTGGTTACCGGCCGCAGGCGCTAATCGCGTTCGCAATACTTATCAGCGACAAATGAACGACTGTGAACATTTACCCTGTTCAATTTCATACGTGGACCACAACGTATCCCCGAAACCAGTTTCACTGCCAAGACCGTGGCATCAGCCTTGTACTCCATAATTGTTGTTCATCCTCTCTTCCGCATCTGAGCACAAACCATTTCTCTCAATACGACTCTGTGGGACTTTGGTGATAATAGTTGCCCATTGACCGACCAAACAAGCTAGCGTCTCCAACACTCGTCGGCACTGCATATCAAACACATCAACCTCCCCGCATGGCCTTCCAGGGAGCCGCCCTCATTCAGGGACACAGGCCTCCTTACATTCAGAATCCGCGAAGCAAATTAGGATAATCGAGATCCCATCGGTATGAACGTTTTATGAAATGTGAACTCATAAGTACGTCTCTTCTCAACTGCAGTGAGATGCGACCGTCCGCAGATCGCAGTATGAGACACCCCCGATAAAGAAGCAGATGTCTGAGACTCGAACGAGTCCAAGTCTCAGTGAACTGGACCAATCACACAGATGCTGTTTGTTCAGCAATATAAATCGCACAATGAGGGACACTCCTGACCAGCCGTCTTAGTCGATTGCTCAGGAATGCAAAAAAAATCTGCGCAGCTGTCCACCAAGTGTTTGAGAAGTATACATAGTACTTGCCCAGCCATCGCGTGCAACTTCAAATGGTGAGCATGCATGCTTGTTTCCCAATTGCCTACCACTGGTCAACTGGTTCACCCCATACGTCTGACTAGGCCTATTGAATGTCTGAGTATGGTCCGAACTAGAGATGACATGACTGTCTCGTGGACGGGTCGGACGGTAGTATCCTGGAACTATACGCCATCAAATTGGGATCGCCACCAGCATGCGGAGGGATCAACGGCAGTTCCGTGAATGAAAGCACAGACCAGATGGCTAAATCCACGAAATACAATTCAGTTGGCTTCTGATGTATGCCTGTCTGCCTTCGCCTGATTATCTGTTATCATTGGTGCGGAAACAACAGTATCATGACAAGTCGTGTCCGACCTTACTGAGCGGAGAGCGCAGGAATGTGCCGGCTGCAAAGTAGATTTGTCCATCCTACAGGGAACAATGAAAACATATTCTGCCAGAGCCGCTTGATCAATGCGTCGTTATGATCCTGGGTTATCATTTACAGGACACTGCATTCAACCCTAAGGACGCGAGATGGCATTCGAGACAGACCATAAATGTGACAGACCACCTATAGGAAAAGTTCACATAGTCAGTGTCCAAGACTAGACAGATAGCAGGAAACTCACATGTAAATATGAGAACAGTTATGATAAGCAAAATTCCTTTGGATGATGACTGCAGCTAGCCCAAATCAGCCCACACATCTTCGTCTCGACCCTGTGCCACTTTCGTCGCTTGTGACTGGCTGGAAGATAGAACTCGAGAGGCAGATGAAGAATCATCGGCATCGAACACTATTGCATCACGAATGAGGGGCCGCCCAAGCTCGTCATCCACTTCTTCGTCTTCCATGTCGATATCAAGGGTGTATCCTCTCCGGCGATTCGCAGACAAATCGATAGGTTTGGGCCGAGAAAATATCGACTGCCCAGACCTGTATGACATGAAAGTAAGCGCGTTAGCAAATTATAGATGTAGAGAATACATACTGTCGCATCACCGCGGCCAACCTGCCAAATTGAAGGACGTTTCGAGCCACGAGGAGGAGTGTATCAAGCAGCTCTTCTTCCTTACTTGTGCTACCACATCCTGCGAAAAATATCACAAGCAAAGTGATAACGCAAAAAATGGTTAATACGAGGTCCATCACGTTAAATATTGACGTCCAAAATTGCTGGAAATTTCCCCGATGAGCTCAGGCGAATCGTCTTATTCGAAATTTGGTAATAACTCACCCGACCAAACGCCACAAAACGCACAGAGACCTCGAGGATCATTGCGCCGTTGATGATCAGTTCCAAGATATAGAAGGGCAGCGTTGGACATCCGTTCACTAAACTCAGGGCAACGGTGGTGACGGACAATGCCGCCATGGCAAGATAGAGAATAATGTATGCCCTCGAGTGCACGAACCGATTTGCAAGACCCTTTGTGATCTCTTCGCGGGTCATCGAGTATATTGAACGCGTAGGCCTATGTCATGACGAGATGACTATCAACATTTCTAATCCATGAGTCGGCTAGAACGACGAGAACAAGAGGGACGTACACCGAGTCTGACAGAAATTGAGTATCGTAGGCATGTTCCACTCCTGCGTTTTCGACATCTCCTGGTTGTGGGGAGGACATGGTAATCAGCTGTAGTGAGGTTGTGGTTCTGCCGCCGCTGCGCGAGCGGTCGCAAGCGGCATCTCGGCATTGTGACCTCCAAACAAGTATCAATACAGACTCCAGCAGCTCTGTGCACCAAGGTCAAACCAGGCTCGATCCGAGTTCCTGTACGTCCTACCGCTCAGCCCTCATAACACCCGCTCGCATCCGTTACCGTATAATCTGACAACATGGGTGGTGGCGACTTGAATATGAAGAAGTCTTGGCACCCGCTCCTATTGAAAAACCAGGAGCGGGTCTGGCTTGAGGAGAAGAAAGCGGTATGTGCCTCGCCAAATCTGTTCTGAGAGGGGTTTTTAGTGATGTTTACGTGCCTTACAGCTAGAGGAAAAGAAAAAGTTGGATCAGCTGCGTAAGGAGAAGGAGGAAGAACGGCAGTTACAGGAATTGCAGCGCTTACAAGAAGAGCAAACCGGCAAGAAGAGGCAAGAGAAATTAGACTGGATGTACACGACTCCAGCCACGGGAAGTAGCCAAAATCAAAATGATTTGGAGGACTATCTCCTCGGAAAGAAGAGGGTCGACAAGATTCTGACTGCCGGAGAGAATGAGAAAGTGCGGCTTCCGCAATTTGCAGCCTTGGCCCGGTACTCACCTTCGTAATGTGCAGATTGGTGCTGCTCACAAGAATTTCATTGCTACACAATATGCCAATACTGCTCGTGATACTGCTGCAAAAATCCGTGAAGACCCGTTGCTCGCTATCAAGCAGCAGGAACAAGCGTCCTACCAGGCTCTGATGTCTAATCCTCTTCGTTTGCGTGAGATGCAGGAGCGCGCCGGACTTCAGCCGAAGAAAGATAAAAAATCCAAGAAAGAGAAAAGGCAGAAGAAAGATAAGCTGCGGGAGAGATCAGCCTCTCCTTACAACGAGCGGCGACGTTCTAATTCTCGAGATCGCTTTTCACATCGGAAACGATCGTTAAGTCCCATCGACCGACGCCCTCGATCCCCAGCATACACATATCGTCGACACTACCATGTCGACGAAGCTCATTTAAGCAGGCGAGGTCGAAGCCGCAGTCCTACTCCTGATTTCCACGTCAGGCGTCATCGAAGCAGGAGCAGGAGCAGGAGCGTAGATATGAAAAGCAGGAGAGACAGTGACAGAATCCGCACATGGCCGAGGTCCGACGAATCTGACGATAATGGTTACGGCGGGCGGCGGAAGGGTAATCGCTCACCGGATGATAGGAAACGGCGTAGGAGCCCCAGCCCGTACTCTACTCTACCCCTGAAGCATTCGCGCATGAGTCCGGTTCCCCGCTTACCGCCAGCAAGCCAACCTGTCAAGACTTCAACGAACGGCACTGAGGAACGCGCGGCACGTTTAGCAGCCATGACTTCCGATGCAACAACCATGACACAAGATCGTCGGGAACGTCTTGCCCTTTTACTCGAACAGGAGAAGGCCGAGGCCGAAGCTGAAGGGAAAGCAAGAGCGAAGTCGAAGGGCATGGGTGGTTTCTTGAGCCAAGAACAGAAGAAGGTATTTGGGGGTGCGGGTGGTATCGAGGAGCGGATCCGAAGAGGCAGGGGTCAAATGCGTGTTGACGCAGATTGAGTATGGTGCGGTGACATTATCCTATGGCAATTTGCCGGCGATTCTGCTGTCTGTACTCACGATCAAGATAGACAATTACGGTTGAGTACCCGCCGGTCCTCGGATAAATTATGTCGTTATTGCTATCTACGAGCTACCGAGCTCTAGATGAAGATGATCGCGAGACGAAAGTTTTTGTATCACTATTATGAACGTCTGGGGCTCTTGAAGTTGCAGCTTAAGGAATTACATGCGTGTTCATTTCACGAAGCTTTGATCGGCGTTCTGGATGTCGATGCTTTTCCGGAGTTGATTTTACATCGCTGTGTCGACCACTACATAGGGTACAGCCTGAGCGGGAGGCAGGTTCTCGTTCCACGACCCCGAGCCATTACAAGGAAATGTACATTTTCTTGGTGAGGAAAGGCTTATCCTATTCAGTTGGCACCTTTTCGATGCCTACGCCTTTTTATCGCAGGACGGAAATGGACATTTCTATATTGTGAGCCTGTCTCCACGACTTGCCCGGGCGCACCTCAGGATACTGCTGGAGACATACTAGCAGAAACCCCATATTTATGAGATGTGTTAGAGATGTGCGACTATGGTTGTCCTCAAACATCTCAAAGGGACTAGGGACTTGCCACAATCGTGTCGTATAGTTCAAAGACTATTTCTCGTTGTGAGCACTATGAGTAGTGACAGGGTCGCAATGACTACTTTGATACATAAGGTACACAGCAGCACGGCCACTCCGCAGGCATCGATATCTGTGTATTAAGCGAAGTATGCTGGTTCCACTCCGAAAGCAGGACTGACGTCAAGCGTTATGGTCTCTAAGCTACCGTCAATTGGGATGTCTTGAGTCCGGATTGTAGGTCGTATGAGAATGAGAGGCGAATAGGTGCGAGGTATCGAGAATAGGATAGTGGACACCCTGTATAAAGTCTGGGGTAAAGTGGTTTTGGTCGAACGTGAAGGCGCCCGCAGGCATGTTGACTCCATTGACGCTAGCATGAGCAATGGAAGAGGCGTCTGCCAGGTTGTCTTGCATGAAGTTTTCGTCGAAAGTAGCATCCGAGGGCCACCACTGATAGCCAGGATAGGATATGGAGTCGTCCACACCTGTATCAAGTCCTAGTGTGTGATACATGAGACGTGCACTAGCATCCTCATCGTATGTTGGTCCAGGATACGAGAACTCGGATTCTGAATAGACACCTCCTGACGGCATTCGATCGATGTCGACTGAATTCTTTTCAGAGCCCATGGCTTCCCCCATAGATCGTTTCCGCCTCAGCGCATTGTCTTGTATGGAAAGAGAAGTCTGGTCCTGTTTGACTTGCGCACCCTCAAGGAGGTTACGTACTCGAGAAGCACTTGGCCAGACACGCTTTGTAGAGAAAGAAAGTCACGCTTATGCATCATAACGGGTGCAGTGGACATACCTGCATATGCTCCAGAGCCTCGGTGCATTGTCTGAGTCCAATTGTGGCTTGAGTATTCCGAGGTTGTCTTGTCACTGTAGTCGATTGTTAACAATCATTTCAACGAAACAGACAGCAGTCATACATGTTATGATATGCATGATTCTGTGAGCGAGAATTTGTCAGCTGCGAGCTCGTACGATATATAAAATACGCACCCAGCGGTCTGGAGGTAAATTGACACAAATGCGGGTGCACTATTCAACCCGTACTTTTCGTGATATACAGTCACTTTACAATTCTGCATAAGTGTCGCTGAAGCACTTGCGGTCGTAGCAGTGACGGACCTATAGAACTTATATGCGACGCCGCACTCTGACAAATGTCAAAAGATTTTAGAGGTATAGGATCCACTTGGAGGCTTCCCTCGTTCGTAGGGTGTCTGAGTATGCCTGGTTAATGTCTCGTCTTGTTACGGATTATGTTCTGCTCACGATCTTGGGGAAGGAATACTATTTAACGGTCGACATCAACGGAATGTACATTATGACCACAACGAGGATGATCAGAGGTGAACACTCACAATGCCCTGTGAAGCAAAAGAACCGCAGAACAATACTCCATATGAAGGACAAGCACATGCGGAGACGGTGTATGGAGGCTACTTGTCGTGGAGTATCTGAAAGAGTCTGGCAAACCAAAGAGCCAATTATGCAGCCTCGCCTCCAGCTGCTGCAACAACGTCCGTCGTGGCGTATCCGACGACGGACGCACGGGATAGATACGATCCATAATATCAGTAATGATGACCGCTGATTTCGGTAATGAACATCCAAAACAATCGACCAGACGGAAAAACTGACATAGTTCACACTGCTTTTGGAAGCAGCTCATCAACTTAGCAGGTTTGGGGGAAAAGTCATGTCCGAGCGCGTCCGGAGGATATGGTTGCCAAACTTCGTACTCTTCACTCTATAATGCACGTTACATGCCCGTCGATTAGAGGAGGCCAATACAAGTTCACGCACATCATTCAGATCAGGTATCAATGTCGAATAGTCGTTTGCTCTGAACATAATAGGTCTACCTGAAAACAGGGCTTTAGGAAATTGAAACGATGTCAGGGAAAACGCGTACCCATCCACATAGCTGATAGTCTGGACAATGCCACACTCATTGAGCACCGAGTGGGTATTAAGCATCAAATATAAACGTACTTGTCAGTCATACAACATGACCACCATATTTGTTTCCTCCTTTGCTTCTCCACGGGCGTGAATAATTCTCTCCCGTTGCTTGTCCACTTGTCTGCATTTCGGTTCATTCCAAGATCAATCGCCTACACAGTCAGAAAATTAACATCTCGCCAAGCAAATGAATATTCTAAGATGCAAGCTGACCATCCGCAACGCCATTCCTGGTAAGGAACATATGTTAACTTTCATGTTGCACAGATATGATACAGACACAGCTTACCGCTGTACAGCCATCCTTGTTCCATAGATCCTACCCAATCATTAGGACGGTTGGAGTAGTAGTACAATAGAAGACACCTCACCTATGCCAAACTCGCGTATTCCAAGTAACAGTAGTGCCTGGACGGTTGATGGCTGACTGAACTGGTATATATTATCTGCCGAATCGCACGTTCATTAACTCGAGCTCTCTGAGGCATTCCCGCCAGCGGAATATGTTAACTAGAGGAACTTACTTAGAATCTGTCTTGCCCGCATCGCATACGACACACCCTCATTCAACATATCCTCGCTTTGACTTCCGGGCAGTTTGTTGTCCCAGAAGCGCGCAGCAATAGAAAACATAGCGAGTAGCAGCAATTTATTCATCTTTTGCATTCGCTTTGTAATGGCCGCCGGCCGCCCAGCGCAGTGTTGGGAATCCATACTTTGGGACCTGATTACAAATTGGAAACGTACATTTGACTGAGCCGCGCCGAGTCCAGAAAACAACCAACGTACGTGGAAAAATCGGACATAAAATATTGTTTATGGATGACGGGAAAGAACGGATGGACATAAGTGAAGTATAGGTTGATCAAATGCTGCTGGGTTTCCATTGGGGGAAGTGGAATTTCAGTGGCATCTTCGGCATCGTTGGAATGAAAGTCTTCTGACAGTGCTTCCTGCTTGAGCTCGGGGAAATTCCTACAATATGCTAAATCTAGATAAGTCTGTTCAGTCACGAGGATAATGCATACCATAACGCATCGGGTTTGCGTCCGCCGTCTTTATGTTCACTCCTTGCGAGGAGCGGAAGGCCTGAGGCATGTCCATGATAGCGGATCTAGATTTTAATTGACGCTGATCAACATGCAGATGCGACATGTACGTAAATAACGTACCTCTTTGTGATCATCCAGTGCCAAATGGCCGAATGAGTCTGTCGTGTCGTCGACTTCATCCAAAGTAGAGTCTGCAGTAAGAGATATCATCAGAAAGTCGGACAGTCACGAAATAGACGTACAAGGCTCATCCGATATCTCTTCCCCCCGATCCGAATGGAGCACAGATTGATCTGGTACGTATGTTGTCTCCAATTTTCTTCTTTGTCTTTCTGGGCCCAAGTTTGGTGAAACGCTCTCCTGGTGACGGGAGGAAGAAGAATACGACGCTGGGCTTGCATTTCTATATACAGGAGTCACCGAGTGGTATTCGGAGACCCGCCCCCCAGCTAAACGACGCATGAGTTGTTCTTGCCATTCTTTAGTCGGAGTAGCGAACATGTTGGAGTCTTCGATGGACACTATCTCGCGCGTCAAACGTGATTGTCTTCTCACACGGCGGTCGTCGCGAGCATTGGCATCGGGTGCGCCCATGATCGTCGCATAGAAGTTCTCGGATTTGGAGGTTTGAGACTGGTGCTCCCTTGCGCCGGGGCCATAGGGACCGGACTCGACACGGTCGAGGATGGCACGAGAGAACGGATCGCTACGCAGCTCTGATATAATGTCCTGCGCTTGTGGAGTGACCATGATGGTGGCTAGAATACATTCGACTTGGTGCCACCGCTGCTCGATTGCATGAATGTAGCCTTTTGGAGGCCCTCGCTTGAAACTCGGACCCTGGAAAGTGCATGCTAAATATATGACAAAGGTAAGTGAGGTTCCCAGTATACGAGAAAGAATATTACACACAAATATTGGCGGCCGCACAGTTCTTGCACTTGTCGCCCGTGGTAGGCTCGCACTTGCTCTTGAGTTTGCGACATCTGTCACAAGCTAAGGCGTTCAGGGTGAGAGTAGGCCAAAGACCACGGCGCTGAGAACACACCTCTTGTACCACGCTTGATAGTCTTGAAGCTGAATGAGCCGGGATCGGGGTCGTCGTCGCTATTGCCAGGATAAGGGCGCAGGTCGTATGCGTAGTCGGTGAGATTGCTCATCATGTCTGGAAGTCAAGATGAGAGTCACTGCGACGAGGCGTGAGTGTGATGTATATTCCGCCATGACATCAGTGGAGACCCCGCTCGTCGCGACATTCTATACGCGTACACGTCTCACGTGATGGTGTCGCACTAGACGCGTCCTGATCACGCCGGGCACTAACCTGCTGCTATTACTAGCGGATTCGAGCTCGACATGCCTGCAGACTCTCCCCTGACGTTCAACCGTGCGTGTCTCATCGCCCTTAGTATACACAGTATTTGACTCGCTGCCAGAGGCCGTTCGTGGCATCGCGGAGTTCAGTGAGCTATCTACTTTGTCGATCGTGGATACTGTGTATATGACTATGGCCTAGTCGAAGTGGCTATACATACCATCCTGTATATCAGGCAAATATATCCTGCAGAGCTTTTCGTCCGCAGGAAGAAGTACAACACCCCCGTTTTTCAGTCTCGTCATCCTGCCTTGAATGAGTATATATCGGGTGCCATCAAGGCTATTACAGAAGAGCTTGTGCTTGTGCGTCCCGTGGTCTCCTAGATCATGTCTTTTATGACAAGAGATACTGACATACTACCGCGCAACGCAGGGCCACGTAAACAAAGTCGTGGTCGTTATAAAAGATAAAGAGGAGGTCCCTCTTGAACGATTCATCTTCGCGCTACAGTGCATGATTGAGCTAGAGTCTTACAACAAAGACACTAGGTAAACATCTCATTTGTGCTGTCCATTTGCCCGTTTATCCGTTAGACTTATCTCGTCTTAGCGTTCAGGAAGCTATGACCTCCACCGCCCTAGGGCAGTATTTCCGCTCGTTCATGGTGAAGCTTAACATGGCTGAGGCCCAACTGGGCCAACTGGAAATGTGCGGTACGGCCCCTTTCGCCAAGATAGCCAAACATGTATGCTATAACAATATTGTAAACATAATAGATGATCTTTCGTTCGCAATCGTTCTTGAGTTGCAAGATGATAAAGCACCCGCAGCTTCTCATGGACAGGTATTCGCATCGTCAGTGTAGCATGTCAGAGACTAATGGTAGAGGCAGGACCCACCATCTTGGATTCCAGCGACAACCCCCCATACAACGGCGGGCACACATGAAAATGCAGAGCTGCACATGATCCGTGCTGTTGACACTGGTATTATTAACGCAAGTCACCCACCGTGTAGCTGCACCAGTAAGAGGCATGGCTAATAATCAATACTCCATCCTAGCTGTCCGTAGCCGTGCAAGAATCTGAAGCAAAGCTGAAACGGGGACAAGAAGACCTCAAAGGAAAAGGACGAGCATCGTGATTGGGTCAAGGAAAATCTTGCTATATTATCTGCAATCTGTAGCCTATTTGTCATGTATCAATATTTGATATCGGGTCCTGCACGCTCATGTTAGTGTAGCATAATGCATACACTACTAGCACACCGAAGTAGTCATGCGTATGGAGCAGGTAGAATTGGCATTTAAACGTCCACTCGAATGCGCTGAATAATGGGTATGATGCGCTCCCACTCTTCCATTGCCTGAGGTAGCAGTGAGATGTTACGAAAGATGATGAAAGAAGAAAAAAACCGCTGACCGCCTTATAAAACTCAATTTGACCATCTGCCAAATTACCAAACATCTCCTTCATTTCAGCGTCCTTGGAATACTGGAAGACAGTTTGCTCGCAGAGGACTTCGTCACTAAAGGCATCAGACGTCTCATGCGCTGTTGTGACTGCATCTTGAAGCTATGAAACCCATTCAGCATGCTTAGAATCGCATCAAAGGGAATAGAAAGGAATGTCTACCTCCTTAATCTTCCCATCCAACTTGCGCATCTTTTCGACGCGGCTCCTATCATCATCAGCTCCACGCAATGCATCTACCCTGTCTTTGAGGTATGCACCAAGACCAAGGCCAGTACTTCCGGCGTGACCACTAATGACGGCTGCGAGCCTGTCGCGCTCCGAGGTGACACCTGACAGGTAGTCGGAGAGCTCTTCGAAGTCCATCTGCTTTTGGTCTCGGAGCTTAAGGACCGCCCGGTTTGCGTGTGAGTAAGTGAGTAATGAGTGGAGGTGTACGAGGAACGGATCGGATGTCGTATGCGTCTATCTTTCGAGTTTCACTCGCAGTCAGCGAGAGCAAAAGACAGACGTGCGTACCGTGTGTCGTAAGAGTGCAGAAAATTCCAATAAGGTGTTTGAGAAGTGGTTCAACGGGTCCGTAATCCCCGATTCCAAAAACCCTAATCCTTGCACCGCGACCGCAAGATCATGATAGTCGCCGGTGAGATCTTCCGCCGGTACAGTACCGCCATCTCTTTCAGCCTCAGAGACTCGCATGCGAAAGAGACCCAGGAGGGCGCGACAGGGTAGGAAAATACGCACCATTTGTTCGATTCCGCACTCGGCTCCAAAGACGTTCGGAGATTGCAATTCCTTCCTCAAATTTGTCGACGGACTCGCGCATCGTGAGAAAACGCTCGTCAGGCTTGCGTACACGAGAGAAAGCGTTGAGAAGGGTGTCGGATATGGTGTCTATCATGCCAGTGGAAGATTCAGGACCCGGTGGATGGGCAACATGTTGGTGCATGTGGACGTGCTACAGGCAATTGAACATAAAGAAACATCTACTGCATCAAAATAACTCACCCATTCCGTCGACTCAAAGAACGCGCGGAGAAGCGTACTCCGCTGCAGCGTCGGATGGCGTGCAAGCCGCTGTAAAAATCGATGGAGGCTTAATCCAATGTTAGAATCGCGACTCCTTGCAGCAAGACCGTACGGACATACTCTAATCGGCGTCGCTCCATGAATTCCGGACTGAACCTATCTCCCGTCACATATTCTATCGGAAGCAAGCGTCTAGAATGATTCCCCACTTAATGATTAAAGTTTCTACGAACCAAGCCTGTGCTTGTCCGGCAGTGGAGGGACCACACATGCTGGGAAGTCTTTGGCCAGATGGTCGCGTAGGAACACAAAATCCTGAAAGCGCCTCCTTGATGAGGGATTGGGTGTTGAGAACATGGGCAAGTTGGTCTGTAGAAGATTCAAGCATCCGGTTGATGTAGAAACGACGACAAGACTCGCCTTCGCGGAGACCAAGTACGAAACATATGCATCCTTGGTCTCGGCGAGCTCCTTAACTGGGTCTTTCACACTCGTTATGAGATAACCCCCCCATTTTGGATCGTGAGGCCCCCTTCCTTCATCGCTCTCAGATGTGCTTTGGCGGTATCCAGGACCAATATGCGCAGAGGGTCCGCCAACATCGGTGGCTGGCGCTGCAGGAGACTCCCAGGTGACGCTGTCGAAGATATCTTCATCGTCTCCAAGCATGGCGAAGACGTAGATAGGAGAGGGACAAGGCGGGGTTCCCTAGGCACAGAATGACAAGCAATTGGGAACGGAAGCTGCGCAGCAGCAGCGGTTGAGTTCGGCGGGTGGGATATAGACACAGAGTGAGTGTGACAGACTTGAACAACAGTCGTCAACACTTCTCCTCCGTCCGCCATGCTGCTCGGTCACTGGCGATGTTTGTCTCTCTATTCCTTTATATTCTTTCTCTTCTCCGCGACAGCATATGAGGTTCCAGTATCCGACAAAGACTATGACCGACAAATATGCTCTGGAATGTGGGCAAACCAGAAGACATTCATCAATGGCATGTCTCCTGTGCATTTATAAATACTAACATTAGCTCACGCGCCCCAAGTCACTTTTGATAGTACTACTCAGGGCCAGCTGGCCATGGTCGTATACGAATGGAGCGATATGCAGTATCTTGGGAAAGTTACATCCGACGTGAACGACTTGCCTGTGAGCAATGTTTATCGGTCTTATGCACGTCATTTTGAACCCAGATGTCATAGCAGAAGACGTATGTTTGCACGTCTGACGCTATCAGAGGAGGCTACTGTGAAAATTCACAACTCGGACGATTCATTGTCGATCTTCCCACTGGAAAGTCTCTAAACGAAACTAGCTTCTGGTCGGCGAGGGTGAACTTCCCCCAAAATGTAACTGCTTCGTCCCTGTTTCCGTCGTCGGACGCTGCCTCTACTAGTGGATTTTGGAATAATCCTGAGGGCAACCCTACACCTCCTGGGAGTAATTACACATCATCTTGGCGTAGGAATGCCGAAGTACATTCCAAGCGACAGGGATTGAATCCCAGTCCATCTGGCATTCTGACCTATCACCAGCCCATTCAATATAAAGTGCGTAAGACTGGGTATTATTGTGTCGGTAAGTCATCCCAGCAGCTCCTCGGCTTGTTCAACAGCGAATAATCTTCGCCAGCGATTGTCCCAGTCACGGTCTTGTCGAACATTCCTCGTCAAACTTCCACCGATGTCCCTTATCACCCTTTATATACCGGCACCGTACTATTCCAAAATACGTTTGATGGCAAGCTTCCGGCGACGGACTATCCTAAAGTCAATGTGAGGGCCGCTTCCCTAGTTTGTGTTTTCATACTTCTGATATCGCACCTACTGCAAAGTTTTACTTTGCAATGTTCATCGTTTATTCAGCCGTCGCTTGTGGCTGGGCATGGCTCTGTTACAGGAATTTTCAAGACCTGCTCCCTATTCAGGTACGCGTTGCGGCATTATATGTAGCCTCATGGTTCAAAATGTATGCGGTGTCAGTATTACTTGTCTAGTCTCTTGGGTTTCCTCATTATCGAGATGGTAGCAAATTGGGGTAAGTATTCAGTATCCTCGAAGCTCTGACCCCTACACATTGATTTGACAGCATATTATCGCTATCTGAATGCTCACGGAAGAGGGGCTCCGTCCACTGTCTTCCTCATTGTCGGTACATAAACCCCCTAACCTCACCTGTTATATGAGCTGACATCATTTAAGTGGCTATCCTGGACGCCGGACGTAATGCGCTCTCTTTCTTCTTGCTGCTCGTCGTCTCTCTGGGTCTGAGTGTTGTCCGCGAATCTCTCGGAAAGACGATGTTAAGGTGCCAAGCATTGGCTGTTGCTCATTTTCTATTCGGCGGTAAATTTATCCAGCTCTTGTCGAGGAGTCTACTAATCTGATGTGATTTGTATAGTTTTGTATGCCGTGGGCATTGTAGAGCTTGAGCTGCAATCCACCTCAGCTTTGGTCTTGCTGCTCTTCGTTATCCCACTAGCATTCACACTCAGCGGCTTCTTGCTGTGGATCTTATATGCTCTCAACTGTGCGTGGACTTGGTTTCTCCCTGTGCCGCTTTGGCTAATTGCCTGTTTCAGCTACTATATCGCAATTGGCCGCCCGAAGGCAGCACTACAAGCTGTCCATGTTCAAATGGCTGCATCGTATCCTATTGCTGACTGTGTTGGTCATTGCGGTCTTCTTCGTCGTGTCATCTTTGACGTTCTCTGGGCGGCTCGCCGAAGGTTCGTCTGGGGCCATCGTGCCATCTTCTATCTCAGCAACTCACGTTTTGACTTCCATCTCACCTAGATTACGGCTCGAAGTCGTGGAGGGTGCAATGGTGGCTGCTTGACGGCTGGCTGGCACTCCTCTATCTTGTCGATTTTATTTCTATCGCATATCTTTGGCGACCGTCGCCTAACAACAGAAGATAGGTCATTTTTAAGATTTCAATGACGGTAGTACTAATCTGTTGTTATCTTCACGCTCGCGATGTTCGACGAGCTGGCGCAAGATCCAGCAGATGCTGAAGACTATGATCTCGATGCGATGGAGCGACATATTGACGCAAGAGGCGTGATAGACAGTGAGGACGATGCTGCAACCTTGGTTGGACATCGGGGCGCTGGTTCCATTGCCGAAGATGCTATTGTCTTCGACATTGGGGACGAAGATGGAATTGGTAGTGATGATGACGAGCCAAGTGCAAAAAAGCGAAGGGGAACTTCTGAGCGCCACGAAGGCGACGACCACGAGCGGGAAGGGTTAATGAAGGACGATTAGGTTCTCGAACATACATTCATTACATTAAGTCATAGCATCTGTAATATACATGCACAATATCTCTAGTACCTGCGGATGAATGTCCCATACTGAACTCAGTCCCTGATGCGTCCCGTCGACACCGTGTAGAGACGTGCTGCGATGTTCATGCTTTGCAACTCCTGTGGAACAAAGTCAGTAACACAGAGCAATACTTGACGACAATATTAACCTGGAACAGCAATTTAGCGGCGTAAGGAATGTACAATTGTGAGCACGCCGTCTTGTTCTTGCAGGATCGACACTCAAACGTTTGTTTTTTCTGGGCAGGCATGAAAGTAAGTGTCGATTTGACAATCAGTGTCATGGTAACTTACAAGATTTGCGATAGCCGTAAGTCCGCATCTAAAAGGCATTTTCAGTAATGAACAATTAACGTAAATCAATATACCCACATATCGCAAACGTGTAACCGATACGCATCGCTGGCCTCAAACAGTCGCTCCTTCAAGAAGGCAGCAACACCATGAGAAATCATGCAATCACGCTCCATCTCTCCAAACCGCAGACCACCATCACGGCTACGACCCTCGACTGGTTGCCTGGTGAGAATCTGCACAGGACCTCTAGCACGCGAGTGGATTTTGTCGTCGACCATATGCTTAAGTCGCTGGTAGTATGTCGGACCTAAGTACACTTGTGCCTGGAGCTTGCGACCAGTATGTCCATGGTACATGATCTCTAGACCTCGTGACTGGTAACCCTTCTGTCGAAGGAACTGCGACACCGACTCCACCGTCAGATCAGTGAAAGGTGTAGCATCACCCTCGTTACCAATGAGAGTCGCGACCTTGGAGAGCAGACACTCGACCAAATGCCCGATTGTCATACGGGAGGGAATGGCGTGAGGATTGATAATGAGGTCTGGCGTGATGCCTTCCGCGGTGAATGGCATATCCTCTTGACGGTAGGTGATACCGATGGTACCCTTCTGACCGTGACGAGAAGCAAACTTGTCGCCGATCTGCGGTATACGTGTGGACCGTACACGGATCTTGACAAATTTCTGACCCTCGGCATTCGTCGTGATCAAGACCTGGTCAATGATACCACTCTCGGTGCTCTTCAAGGGCGTCGACACATCTCGTCGCGTGTGCGCCCGCGTCCGCTGTCCTAGCTCTTCGCTATCCGGAGGAATGGGGGCAGTCTTACCGATAATGATATCTT
The DNA here is from genome assembly GCF_000313525.1 of Fibroporia radiculosa. Classification (NCBI taxonomy): domain Eukaryota; kingdom Fungi; phylum Basidiomycota; class Agaricomycetes; order Polyporales; family Fibroporiaceae; genus Fibroporia; species Fibroporia radiculosa. The sequence goes on along the minus strand of NW_012133454.1, from coordinate 18,173 downwards.
CACCGTTAACACCAGTTCCGGGGGCAATTAAACCATCATCCTCAAGTTTGTCGTACGTTCCATGCTTCATACGGAGCGTGTTTTCACGAGTGGGCTTCTCAAACTCTTCCAACTGCTGAACGCCACTTTTCTTCTCCAAGTCCATGTAGCTCCGGTAGTACATACTCCGGAACAACCCACGATCAATGGAACTTTGGTTCATGATGACGGAATCCTCTTGGTTGTACCCACTGTAGCACAGGATAGCAACGATAGCATTTTGGCCGGCAGGAAGTTCTCGGAAGCGCAGGTATTCCATGGAACGAGTGGTAGCCAGTGGTTTCTGAGGATAATATAGAATATTGGCCATAGTATCCATTCTTACTAGGAAGTTGGTCAAGTAGATTCCCATGGCTTGTTTACCCATGGCAGATTGGTACGTATTACGAGGAGACTATGCAGTGCATTAGAGCGCCCGAAGCCTGGGCGAAAGGAACACTCACCTGGTTGTGATCGGGGAAGGGAATGATGCTTGCACATACGCCCAAAATCATGCTAGGATGGATTTCGCAATGTGTCCAAGTATGCGCAGTGATGGTGGGCTTTAGTCGCGCCGCTGGATCAAAGTCGGGATCGTTCGCATGCGGATCCATTCCGCTGGACTGGAGCCTAGAGTTCTCCAAGTCTTCGGGATTCATAGAAATCATGACTGTTTCCTCTTCTTCTGCGTCAAGAAGCTCGATCACACCGCCTTTGATGAGTTGATCCCACTTGTATTGCTCATTCTGATCATCCACGCCGTCGTTCAAATACTTGATATGTTTTTTGGTGAGCAGCAGCTGCTGGTTCTCAACGATGAACAGGGGTCGGCACACACGACCGGCGTCAGTGTACAGGCGTAGTTCTCTCTCCCTAATATCCCGCACGACCGAAACTTCAGGGCTAATATCGTCCTTTCGACGAAGTTTTTTGATAGTCTTGACCAAATTTGCAGGATCTCTGTGGACACCCATCCATACACCATTGACGAACACTTTCGTGCACGGTGTTGCTGAATGTGCATTCTCCTCCAAAGACTCTAGCCCCCACTCTTCCAGAAACTCGATGACAGGTGCAGAGAGAGAGCCGACGGAGATACAAGACATGAGAGACAAGTTCTTGACGAGACCACAAGCCTGCCCTTCAGGGGTCTCGGCAGGACAAACCATGCCCCAGTGGGTATTGTGCAACTGGCGAGGTTTCGCAATTTTACCTTCACGTCCAAGCGGAGTGTTGCATCGACGCAGGTGAGACAGAGTCGATGCATATGTGTAGCGATTCAGCACCTGCGACACACCAGCTTTGGACGCCATCGACTTCTTCTGATCACCCCAATTGCCCGTGGCGAGTGAATACTTGAGGCCATTTGTGATCGTATTGTGCTTGACAGCCAGGTTAAGATTGAACTCCTTATGAGTCTCCACACACTGGATGTAATTCAAAATTTGAAGAAAAATTCCTATGCGTGTTGAAGAGACTTACCTTCTGAAGATAGCGGTAAACGTCTTTCGTCAGCTTGCGGAAAAGCATGCGAAACAAATTGGCCAGCAGAGGTCCAGCCAAGTCCAGTCTCTTCTTGCCGAAGTGGTCACGGTCATCCAAATCTCTTCGCTCCATGGCCGCCAACAGCAGTCGATGTATCATATAGCCGAAGAAATACGCTTTCTTCGACTCTGAACCCTCCGCCATAGAAACGTGGGGCAGCATTTCCTTTTGCAAAATTTCCTGCGCATATCTGAGACGACGCTCACGATTGAGGCCGGTGGTCGTGCCACGATTTCCAATGAAGTCCAGTGCGACCTGCATGTCATGTCAACGTACAAGGTGCGGAATAAAATAGGCACACAAACCTCGCGATCCTGGATCACGAAGCCGTCGTCAATACATGGTTTGAGCATCTCAAGCATTTGCGCATCCTGCATGTCATAGCAGATGTGCTCGAGAATGTCACGATCCGAAATAACGCCGAGGGCGCGGAAGACAACCCAGATGGGGATGTCGACCCTAATATATGGGATTGTAGCCTTCATAACATTTCCGAGCTGCATTGAGGTAAACGTTCAAAAAGCCTGCGCCACAATTACTGACGAACATTCGACTTACCGAACGCTCCTGGTTCCGGTGGAATAGTTTCACCTGGAACTGGCTGATTGTCTTTCCTCCCCGCTCGACAGCACTGCGGATCTCCGCGAGGAAACTGATAGGAGAAGGTTGTGCCTTAGCGAAGACATACACATGGTTCGTAGCCATCCGCTCTTGAGCAATCAACACCTTCTCCGATCCATTGATGATGAAATAACCGCCAGAGTCGAAGGGGCATTCGTTCAGGTCGTATACATCTTCGTCGACCAATCCGTGGAGGATACAGAATGAAGAGCGCAACATGATCGGGACCTAGAATTAAAGGCTCAACAGACCATACTCATACCACATCGTACTAAGACGGACGCACCTTTCCAATCCACACCTTCCTCGTGTCCTCAGGATTCTCCTCATGCTCCGGCTCCCAAGTCATATCCCCCGTCAAACTGTCCGGATCCTCCCTTCCTACCAACACTCGCTTCTTCATCTCGATGTACAGTGGCGCGGAATACGTCAAGTTACGCAGGCGAGCCTCCTGAGGGAAAACGGGAGCGACGGAGCCATCCGCCTCTGTTACAGTTGGTCGAGACAAGTAAATCTGCCCAAACTTGATCTCGTAACGCCTGTTGACGTCCCCATCGTGGCCAGTGTGCTGGTCGCTCTGATCAAGAATCAAGTCGGCGTTTTCGTCCACTAGTTCTTGCATGGTGTTCTGCACGAACTCGTCGAAAGAGTCCAACTGTTGTCGGACGAGACCCTTCTGCTCGAAGAAGCTGGAAATGACTGTCCAGCAGTCCTCCTGTGTGATCGTCTCATACTCTTCTTCGTCGTCCAGTCCATACCCAGTTTCGTCGTAGTACCCGCTCTGGGTGAGATCGAAGTCCGTAGCTATCCAATGCCCCGTCAAATATGTTCACTGGGAGAGAAAGAGCCTCCGCACACCTTGACTCATTTTGAAGACAATCAAGAAGTATAAGACTGTATTATGAGCTCAGGACAGGAAAGAGGCGTCGTGAGAGCGGAGCAAGACCAAGTTGCGTGATGGCTGCAGTGAGAGGACGCCTCCGAGTCGGCGACGCTGTCGTGAGTTTACAGCTGCAGCTCAAACAGCTTAGACGCTGACAAAGCAATGTGACTTCCGCTCGTGGCAAGTGTAACATCCGGCGTACACGATCGGTCACAGGTGTGATACACGCGTCAAGAATCACGCACATTTTCTTGCTATGCCCATGATGTGCAGGGTCCCAGAAACGCTTGCTCTACCAGGAAAAAGAGCTGACATTTCTCTATTTTGGATGCATTTATAGCAGATACATTGACAGTCTATCTACCGAAAACATTCTCGCGATCCTCAAAATCCTCGGTCCCCGGGCCCAAGAAAATGTGCCGTCACAGAACACGATCCTATTTGTCTTATCGCAAGTAAATCGCTGTCTGCGCGACATCGTGCTTCAGCTCCTTGCGAGAGAGATCGCGGCCTACAATTCTGATGAGTTTCTGCTACCCGTAGACTACTTCCAGGGCCGTGGTAGGAAACGCGCGAAATGCGTTCGATGCGTCTATCCGTACTGCAGCTTGCATTGTGCAATTTCCTAACCTAACATAGTATGATTTGAATAGGATTTAATATTCTTGGAATGCTTACGCCCCCCTCCGGACCGGTGTAGAATGTGGTCAGGCCTTGCACCTTATTCGCAGACTTCTTCCCGTTTTGCAATGTGCGCTCCTTCGCATGCTGGAACGGTACGCTCCAGATCAACTAGAACGTCCACACATCACTCGACACCTCTCATCCTTGGGTCTCTCTTCTGGTCAAATAAATAGAGACAGTAGTGCTGTGCGCATTCTCAGCGGTGACTTCGCCTTTGCAGAGTGTAGCAAAGGAGAGCCGCCATCATTCGTGATACTTGTGGGCCAAGAATTGAAGTACTATCGCGTTCATCATATTCAAACCTCTTGAAGGCGTTTATTGTGAGTCGCCTCTTGCCATGTGCTGATCGGGATACGTCAATCATTAGTCCTCATTAGCTACGCATCGTACATGCACTGTTTGATCATAGTTGGAACACAGCAAGGTCAGATATCCCATCCTTATTTAGAACATCAAGGAATTGCCCTTAGAAGTCTGTCCATCTTCTGTCTTGCACTTCTGGCATATGTTCCCTTCCGATGAATGCATCAGTACGTTTCAATGATGAATGCGGTGAACACACGTACACCGAAAAGGACAGTATGATTCAAGTAGTGATACAGTTCATACAAGTCTCCTCGAAGCTCATACTGATCCTCTGGATCTGATTTTGGAAGGTTTTCGTGATACGCTTCGAAGAATGCAGCGGAGATGCCTCCAAAAATTCGTGCCATTGCTAGGCTGAACATATATTTGGGGTCAGATCAAGTAAGTCCGTGAGACGTTACGTAGTGAGCCACTGACTCTGCTTCGTTGTGTCCGAAATATGACGAAGGGTCAAATATGACCGGTTGACCGGTTTTTCTATCTGTCCCCGTATTTCCACTCTGCGATCAAGATAAGGTGCCCCGTCGGTTTTGCTATTTGGATTTGATTCACGCACCCATAGATCGCCGTGCAGAAGGACTGGCTGAATGACGAGGGATCCTAGCAGTGCAGGAATCACGCTACACATATAATGGTCATGAATGACTGCTCTATATCCACTAGGTGATCGCGCACCGCTTCCTGACTTCCTCACCCTGCTTGAAGAGACTCTCGTAGCCTCCTTTCTTCCTGAGGGCATCCAAGAGGCCTCCAATGAGCGCGTCGTAGCATTCCTCCCAAGAGCTGAACCAACCATTCTGCTGCTTTGTGTTGCCGCAGAATGTAGGAACCTGGAATCCAAATCCCATGGTGCTCTTATATGTGTGTATTTCGGTTGCAAGTCTCTTTCCGAGGATCTTGGCAGAGCTATCGGAGAGAGAGCCCATATCTTTATACTCTGAGAGGAAGTATGGCCTCCCGATCTCGCTGTCTAGCTCCGCGAATTGCTTGTCAATTACGCTGCAGGCGATGAGCCGAGGAGCGAGACCTGGTGCTGCAATGTTCATAGCCTTGAGGGATTCTGCCTCGCCGACATACTGTTCTTCTTCGGTGGGAGAGCCTATCTTGCCGATGTAGCCTGCCCCGGATGAAGATAGGATTGGGGGGCACTTGGAGAGAGAGACGGATGCGCTGGGCTCTACCTCTTGGATGTGTTTGACGAAGACGGGGTGAACGTGATTGGGCATCGTCGCTGAGCAGACGAGAGAGGATGTGACGTCAGGATAAACCACTGTCGATGGATCTGATCTCGGGCGCCATTGCTATCATTTTGGGCGCCTACTGGACTTGCACAGTAAGCAACTCTACAAAATATCACATTTCCCTCTCTTCCCACCTCCGACCGTGCATGCTCTCGTCTCTTCCCCTCCATCCTTTCCCTCCCCACGAAATTTCTGATTGTTTAACCAGGGTATAATTCAACAATCATGTCTGCACACTACAAAACGGTCCTCGGAGCAGACCAGTTCTACGCCCTCAACGAGCCTGCCATAGGCTCCGCTTATCCGGACGTACGGGACTTTGATCGCTCTTTACTTTACTCCCTAACATACATCCCGCAATTCAGGACGTATACCCTCAGAATATCAAACTGCCCATCCTCTTCCAGCCGCTAACCTTAAGAGGCATGACGTTCAAAAACCGTATCTTCGTAGTCAGTATTGCTTGTGCTATGAAGGAAAGAATCTATTGATCCTAAATCTCCATAGTCACCGATGTGTCAATACAGCTCGGACAATGGCCACGCCACCGACTGGCACTTTGTTCACATCGGTGTACGCTGATACTTGTTTCGCCCGTTTAAAATGCCTTAATCACGCTCTCATACTATACCAGGGTCTTGCGACACGAGGAGTGGGGGCAATCTGCATGGAAGCCACTGCAGTAGTACCGGAAGGGCGCATATCGCCCCAAGACGCGGTAAGTGACTATATACTAGCGCCCACCATTTGACCGTTGATATTCTTTCGTAGGGGCTCTGGACTGACAGCCAAATTACCCCGCTAAAACGCATCGTCAATTTTGCGCATGCTCACGGGACCCTCATCGGCGTCCAGCTCGCTCACGCGGGAAGGAAGGCCTCGACATACGCTCCGTGGGTCCACTCGGATCCAGCCAAGACACACAAGGCAACGTCATGGATTGCACCAAAGGAAGAGGGCGGATGGATAGGCGAAGGCACGCCATAACCTTGCCGCCGCAACGTCTCCTAACGATACCTGCAGTGTACTCTTCCAGCACCATACCGTTTTTTCCGGACTACCCTCCGCCCAAGGCTATGGACGAGGCCCACATAGCCTATGTTGAGGATGCCTGGCTCACGGCCGTCGAGCGATGCAAGGCCGTCGGATGTACGTCCACTCCATTCACCCACGCCCACCACCCTCCCTGATCCACCTCACGTCGGCTAGTCGACTTCATCGAAATCCATAGCGCGCACGGGTACCTGATGCACCAATTCGTCTCGCCGCTCTGCAATGAGCGCACAGATGCGTACGGCGGACAGCCGCTCGAGAACCGTCTCCGCTGGCCGCTCCGCCTCATCTCGCGCGTCCGCGCTGCGTGGGACAAGCCGCTCTTCGTGCGCGTCAGCGCATCGGACTGGGCGGAGGGCCCCGAGCGCGGCGCGGACGGCGAGTGGAAGCAGTGGGGCATCGAGCAGACGACACTGTACGTTGAGGAAATGAAAAAGATCGGCGTCGACCTCGTCGACGTGAGCTCGGGCGGGCTCTGGGCAAAGCAGCAGATCAATGCGGTACCGGGGTACCAGGTACGATCAATTATGACCTTGCGTCGACCTGCCGATTGATGTTGCATATTGTGCGCCCCAGGTACCGTTCGCCGAGGCATTGAAGAAGGCGCACCCGGACATGCCAATAGGAACGGTGGGCCTCATCACAGACCCCCACCAGGCCGAATCCTACCTACAGGATGGCAAGACAGACGTTGTTTTCCTAGCAAGAGAGCTTATTCGCACGCCCCAGTGGCCCTTGGTCGCCGCTCAGCGGTTGGGCGTGGCTATCAAGCCCGCCAACCAGTACGAGCGAGGCTGGGTTGACGTGGTTACGCCGACGCCAGCCAAGAATTAGATGGTCATGCACGTTACTTCAGAATGGAACAGTGAGGAAGTAGAAGTATTGATAGTGTATTTACAGGTTTGTGTGTAAGGACGTCCTCTATGGACAGGAATTAAGTGCGGAATTATAGACAGCACCTCGAGTGATACTAATGCGCCCCTCGATAACTGCAGGGTCTCTGGATCCCGATCGTATGGCGATGCCGACGACACATGAATCAATAGGTGCTCATACCTTGTCACGAGCCGGGCAGCGGAAAATGTGGACAAATACAAAGTGGTAGTTCTAATCTCATTGCGGCCTATGGTCATTGTATGCTATACAGTACAGTACTTGCTAAGCAGATAGGTCTATATGCCAGGCGTTAGCCTAGACGAATCCAGCAGCGTGAGTATCCATTCCTGCTAGACATCGGAAACACTCACCAGTCATACTTGACAAGCTGGTCCGCGTCAATAATCGCAGCGGATGCCAGCTCGCGCGCCTCCATGTATACCCACACTTTCAGGAACGCGCCGATATTGCCCGACGGCAGCTGCGTCATCGTCTCCTGGGTCGACATCTGCCTGCCCAGCTGCCTCAGGATCGGCAGCGCGCTCTTGAACAGGTCCAGCCCCGGGTCTAGCTGCCGTCCAATGCCCTCCAGGAGCAGGATTGAGATGACCGTGTTCACAAAGTCCGCCTCCATCTTAACGTGGTGCTGCCGCACGGCCTTGAGCACCGCGGTGAGGATGTCCGAGATCTTGATCTGCCCGAGCGAGAACGTCTTGCGCTTCACGTTGAGCACGATGTGCTGCATCCGCAGCGCGAACGTCTCTGGGTCGATCGCGAGCTCGGGCGTGCGGCAACGCTCGACCATGAGCGTGCCTGCGCGGTACCCGTCAAACTCAGCGACGGCGCGGAAGAGGTCGAGGAAGTTCGTGCGGTTGTGTTCGTCGAGCGTCGTCACGAGCCCAGCGTCGACAAAGACGACTTCGGGGACGTAGCCGGAGGCGTGCAGCGACTGGAGCTCTGCCCGCCACGTGCCCGGGTCGTCTGTGAGAGTGCGCAAGTGGTTGACTATGCGATCTGAGCACGCGTCTTCTGCGGGAAGCGGCTCGGGATCGGTAGGTCCGCGCGAATGGAGCACGGCAGACGCAGTGTTTCGAATCGATAGTGCAGTTGGCTTCGTGAACTTGATCATGATATTACCTGGGTGCAAATCCGAGTGGACAAAGTTGTCTAATAATAACATATTCTGAGCGATTGTTTAGACTATTTCACGTATATGTTTCTGAGCACATCCTCACCAAAAACGTGTCTAGACCAACTTCTGCGAGCAGGTCGTCATACGGTCCTCCTCCGTTCTTCAAGAAGAGTTCCAATGATAGTGCATTCTGGTATTCTTCCACCAAAACCTCTTTACTCGTCCATACCGTCAATGGTCTTGGGAAAGTCACTGGAAGCTTTCGTCCGGAGAAATTCTTTTCAAATACCTCCAAGTTAGCTGCCTCAACTCTAAGATCAAGTTGCTGTTGCATCATACGGCCGAATACGGCGACCTCTTCAGGTAGAGAAAGCCACTGTACGCCAGGGAATAACGTAAGTGCTCGCGCAAAGAAGTCCATGATCGCGAGGTCGCGCGCAATGAGCTTAGACACATCCGGGTGGAGGATCTTGATAGCGACAGCCGCTGTCGGGACGGATGGTGGGGGCTCATTGACAAGCGCAGTGGGTAACACATTTTTGCGTGATCGCTTCGGCGTGAGATGCGAAGGCGGAATCAAGTCCTTTCTCAGCGTACCTTTGTACACCTACGGCAATATGAGGACAAGACTGTCAGAATAAAATTACGACAGACCTGAGCAATGGCACCAGTACCGATTGGCGTCTCATCGAACTCCTCAAACACCTCGTTGAAGGGACGCTGGAAAATTTTCTCGATGACATGCTTGGTGTACGAGAGCGGATGCGCCTTTCCGCGCGAATGGAGGGCGCCAAGGCGCTCACATAACAAGACGGGGAATAGGTCGGCGCGAGAAGCAGCCCATTGAGCAAGCTAGAGCTACCCCATTAGCTATAAAATTGGAACAAAGAAGGAGAAGATTGGAGTAAATCAGACATTCCAACAGAAATACTCACCTTGACGAACGTAGGACCAGCGCGCTGCATCTGACTGGTAAGGTATCCATACCACCATACGGCGCCCCATCTATCGCCATGCAACTTCTCGAGTGGGCGGCCAATAACCAGCATGGGGGAGGTTAGAAGAACCGGTAGGAATAAGAAGACCAAATATGCAAATCGTTTCGCAGTGAGGATGGGCTCCCAGATGCGGTCCCGCACAAAGAATATTATGCTGCCCAGAATGCGGGTGTCTGCCGGCTCTGCTGGAGAGAAAATTGTTGGCTCAGCGTGAGAAGATGACAGGGCGGGATATGGGATGAGAGTAGGCGAGGAGAAGACACTAGGAAGAAGGGAGCGGGGCTGTGGGGCAACGTAGAGAGCGAAGCCGCCTACGAGGGGAACTATCCATAGAAGGTTTCGGCTGAAAGGTGGGCGAGGAGCAGCGGTGCGAGTAAAGAATTGTGATGAAAATGGTCTGGAGGAAGGACGGGTGAAGAGGGAAGCATAGGTGCTGCTGTGACGGGAGGCAGTGCGAGCCGGAGACGGGGCAAGAAGGGCATGTCTGAGGCCAGACGGCAAAGCGGTAAAACGAAGGATCATGGGGGCGGCTTTGCAGGGCTAGCGGGAGAGCATGGCGGACGAGCAGCGCTGGGAGGATGCGCACGACGTTGGGTGTGTCGGCCGCCTTGAGAGGACCGAGGTCGCTCGCCGCCACCAGTCGTCATTTCGGCCTGGCACGTGCCCGCGACAGAATTGATGCGTCGGGTTTGCATCGCGTCGCTGCGGGACAGAGTCGACAGAGCCTGCTCGCCGTGGATGCAGACGACCTGCCGCCGCCGCCGCCGCCGCCTGCAGAGCTCAGTGCGGCCATGATGCAAACAAACATGATCGCTGGTCTCCCAATGCGGGGTCTCGTTCAGTGTGCTTCGTGGAGGCCATCCGACGGACCTCCGACCGCATCCACCGTGACCAGACTTGTCCAACGGAAGCTTTTCTCCCACTTTGTAAATTGCAATGGCTCGTCCTCCATTCACCGGTAGAAACACCATCCCACACAATACAGTCGCAATTGTCGCCTCCTCCCCAAGGCTTCTACCAAGAACAACAGAGCGGCAAACGTCACGGAACTGCACAAATGCGTCCATCGACTTCCAATACCGCCCGGTGCGTACATCTGACATTGTTGGGTGTCTTTCCCCACCCGCGAAGGCGTCGCAACCGAGCCCATATCTGGCCACAGAGATGTAAATCGATGCTGATACGGCGGCTGATTGTAGCCAGTCTATTTCCCGACCGTTTTTACGTCTTCGAGCTCGAACACGGCAAACAGACAGCGAACCACATTGGACCCATGAGAGGGCGAGTGCGGCTGCCAAACGCAGTTGATGTTGTCGTCGTCGTCGTCGTTGAGTACTCGGCGGTGGGCAGCGACTCGGGGTGCGGCCAGCGTTGGGGGAAAGAGACTATCGGCGCCTGACCTGAACGTAAGGAGGACGTCAGAGCGGGGAAGATGCTGGATCCGGAGATCCGCGGCGAGCCGGTCCGCCGGTTTGATTCGATTGTATTTCTCTGCTCTCTAGACGCCCGCATACCTTTCCAACTGGTCGCCGACTCGCGACGCGTCCCCGACGCCCCCTCCCCTGCGCTGGGTCGCACAATGCCCATTCCTTATGCCTTTGTATCCCTAGTCACCTCCGACCATTATCTCCCCGGCGCACTCGCCCTCGCCGCTGCCCTCAGGGATGTCCATCCCTCTCCTCCCTCTCCCCCAGAGGTTGACTTTCAGTCCGTGTGCCTCGTCACTCCCGAGTCCGTCGATGTCTCCACCATCAAACTCCTCCGAAGAGCATATGACACCGTAATTGGTGTAGAGCTCATCGAGCAGCATGATGACAAGGGTTTGCAGCTACTTGGTGAGTACACGCTCTTGAAATTTGCAGGTACAGCCGCCATAGCGCCGCCACTCTCGCCTTCTGTCGTTCCGTGGGCCTTGGTTGTGCGGGTCGCGTGGCTCTACGGTGGATATGCAAACGCACACGCGTCACTATCCTCAGTAGTGTCACAGTGAACAACCCTCCCAAATGGTGACCTATCTTACGCTTACGGTTACTCGACCCCCTTCCTCTATATTCGGTGACTTCTAACCCTGCTTAACTACTCGCCTCCCATATCACAGGTCGTCCGGATCTCAACCATGTCCTTACAAAATTACACATATTTCGCCTCACTCGATATTCAAAGCTAATATTCCTCGATGCCGATGTCCTCCCGATTAGACCGCTATCACACCTCTTCACTATTCCGCACGAGTTTGCAGCAGTACCGGACGTCGGATGGCCGGACATATTTAATTCTGGAGTGCTCGTCGTTAGTCCCGGACAGGACAAGTTTAGCGATCTCATGCAACTCCTCAAAACCAAGGGTAGCTGGGATGGCGGCGACCAGGGAATCTTGAATGAATGGAGGGGCGGAGATTGGCATCGTCTCAGTTTCACCTACAACACCACCCCTACCGCCGCGTACACGTGAGTGCCACTAATCGAACGGCCTCTGCCACCTGATCATCTGCTGACGCTAACGTTGATATCTGGAACTATAGATACGCCCCGGCGTATGAACGGTTTGGCTCCCAGATAAAAGCTATTCACTTCATTGGCCCACATAAGCCATGGTCCTCTATACCCTATCGTGCACCTGGTGTAAAAACCGCACAAGGACCAGATCCGGGCGCCTTACCGGAGCAGCAGCGCCAGCGAGCGTACGACTTTGATTCTCTGGTTGATCGCTGGTATGAAGTATACGACAAGTACTATCGCTCCGATCTGCCAAGTGCGCGTGCCGACTTTGAGATCCAACGGTATGCTTCGGTATGGGATGGTGGCACCGAGCTGGGCGCTGAAATGTCCCGAGTCCACGAAAGCGGAGCCGCGCCGCCGCCTGGGAGCGTGCTGGGGTTGGAGGATTTGCGCCGGGTTGCCATTGAGGGGATGAGCAATCTCGGTGGCTCGAGGTCTGATGCGGAGGAGCGGCCGCGGGAGGGCGAGTACCGCTCAATGCCACTGGAAGGACGAGTAGACCTCATGCGTCCCAGGTGCGAGCCAGAACCCGAGCATGTACAGGATGAAGAGGCTTCAGATCAGGCAGAAGGTGGGGATCGGGACTTGACACCCAGACAGGAGGAATACAAGCCACTACATGTGGGAGGCGGAGAGGGACTATGGCTGGAGACACTTCCTACGCCTGGTCCAAATGAGGTTCCCTCTGCGCCATATCTCCACGGATTGTCGTTGCCTCCTACTCCCTTTTATCCTCCGCCTCAAGGTCAGTCAGATTATCGACATGACCAATCTGGTCAATACCGCGACGGGACTCACCCGTCTAGTGGTAGCCCTCATACTAGCCGGCAGCATGAGGTGTCCTATCCTGACGGTGATCATTCTCATGCGAGCTGGCAGAGGCAAGAATCTCATCCTGACGAGGATTATTCTCGTGCCGGCTGGCGGACCCACGACTCTCATCCTGGTGGTAATCATTCTCATGCTGACTGGCAGCGCCCTATACCTCATCCTAACAGTGAACATTCTCGCATTGTCGAACAAAGCCGCGAATCTCATCCTGACGGTGATCATTTGCATGTCGACCGGCAGCACCACGGGTCCCATTTTGGTGATGAATCGGCTCGTGGTAGCGAGCAGAGCCGTGAATTTCATCCGTCTGGTGGACCACCACATATTGACTGGCAGCGCCATGAATCTCATCCACCCAGAGAGCCCCCTCATTCCGGATGGCAGCATCATGCATCACTCCCGCCCCAACAGGGCCAATCCGCTCAAGAGCGACGCGAACCGCATACAAAAACACAGCGTAGTCAACCCGGACGACAGTCCTACGACTCACATCCGCCAGGTTCACCCGTGCAACAGCAGCATGCGTCTCAGCAACAGCATGATCATGGTCAGCACCGACCCCAAGAAGGGCATGGTGAGCATCGTCACCACCACTATCGCCGCTTGGAACCTCCGCTGCCTCGGCCATATAATGGTGAGAGTTCTGACGACCGCGGCCGCGAAGACCAGCAGTCGCAGCCACCGCCTTTCCACCGGCATTCTCCTCCACGGCAGCACTCTCCTCAGCAACATCATCAGCATCATCAACACCAGCATCAACACCAGCACCATCAGCACCAACACCAGCACCAGCACCAGCACCAGCACCAGCATCACCACTCGCCTCCTCGCCCGTCGTCGCCCCCGAAACTTTCCTGGAACCCCGCCATTGAGCCTCCTCCGAACAATCCTCCAGCTGTCAACGCCTTTCCCGATGATACTTACTTTCCCAATGTCTGGGATCAGAAGCCGTCGCAGCAGCACGACGCGGCGCATCAGTTCTATCCATCATCACAACCATATGTCCCGGCACCCCACTCGGACGCATTTTTCCATCCTCCACCACCTGCACACATTCCAGAGCAGTTGCTGCGTCAGGGTCATTACGCTAGTGTCATCGGCCATGCGCAGCCCAACATGCCTGGTTCACCGCCGGCGGCGCCTGTCCCGGATAGGGCCAAGGTACAGGCTGTCTTCCCGTGGGAGGAGAAACCGCGTCGCTTCCCAAAGCGTGTGTTCCCAGCGACGGACTCCCCGCCTCCAGTCGTGAGGTATATTGAGGAGGAGCTGCCGCCTCCGCCGCTTCCAGAGGAGCCCCCGGCATCATCACCAGTGCTGCATGTACAGACACTACCTCCGCCTGTCGGGCTCCCGAACCAGCTTGCATATGCTAACGCGTGGGACTCGGTGCCCAGCATTCAGAAATACGCGTCGCGCCTCGTGAGACCAAACCAGTTCCATCCGCACTATCCCCATGCAGGCGTAACGTCGCCGCAGCGGCGCATGCAGTGGAGCGACGACGATGGCTGGAGACGCTGGGAGAAGGAGCGGGAGCGCGTGGTGCAGGCGAAGCAGGACGCGAGCAGCATGGATGGTGACGATGAAGAGGAGAGCGAGGACAATGATGACTGGGAGGAAGGTGGTAAACAGGATGCAGATGGCAAACAGGGTGAAGGTAACAAGGGTAAAGAGAGGGCAGGGAGCGCAGGCGGGAGTGCGAGCTCGTCGAAGCGATCGCGAGCGGGCAGCTCTGCATCTGCGACTCCATCAGGCAAGGGGAAGAAGTACCGCACCCGCGGTGTGCAGACGATTCCGGTGGAGACACGGAGCCAAGGCGTGCAAGTGAAAATTGCAGCGCCTGAGGATAGTGCACCGCAGAAGGCGAAGGATGGCAAGCCACCTGGGGGCGGCGCACCCAGATCGAAGCAAGACGCGGCGTCCAGTCCGATTAAACCGAGTTTGTTGCTTCCTCCACCCCCGGTGCGCGAGTTCAGGACGGACGCAGACCAGATGGGCTCGGTAACACCTGTCGTTAGTCATGCACTCAGGCATACGATGCCGTTCCCGTCCATGGGCTCACCGACTGGCTTGCGCTCGCCTCAGACGCTTGGATCCCCGAGAACATACTCGCCACCGAAGAGTCCGCCCAAGGCGCCTTCGTCTCCGAAGGGAGCGAGTCCGCCCAAGGGACCGTCGCCACCTAGGGTCGCGAGCCCAACGAAGAGTCCTACCCCCCCTCGTCTCTCGATCCCGTCTAAAGTGCCCTCGCCTCCACAGATTTCGAGTCCACGTAGGCTGTCGGCTGCACATCAACAACAATTCTCCGCAACAGGCAGAAGTGGTAGCCCGCTTGCGACGCCACCAAGTAAACCAGCATCGCCGGTTGTCGGGCGGGCTGCAACACCGCCATACGCGACGCCGTCGCCGAGATTAGCGAGACTCTCGTCCCCTTCGCCGTTCGCGTCGCCTCTTGTGCGTACATCGTCGAATGACACCGCATTCACGTCATCGCCGTCCACCCAAGGCCCGGTGGCGACTCCGCCTCGTCTCACGCCGGAGAGCACTCCAGTGACAGGGCCTGGACAGAAGGGGGGACGGGTGTGGGATCCTGCGAGAGGTGTGGATGTGTTCAAGCGCAGTTCGGAGGAAGTGCTGGCAAGGTTTCTGCGGTTGGGGTCGTTCGAGGATGATGAGCGACGAGGGCAGGTGCAGCACAACCGATGAAGCTGAGTGTGGTCCGCGTTGGTCATTACTGATTCTTCCCCCTTTTATGTTCTCTCTCCTTAACAAAATTCCGCGTCTCTCTTTCTGGCCGTAGCTTCGTATTTGATCGTTATTTTCTTGCTATGCTTTGTGGTTTGTCTGCAATAGTCTGTTCCCGCACGTTCGTTTTCATCCATGATACCATATTGTCATACCCACGGCTCGTGCCCTTGTGCTCGTCTTGCTAAGTCTATTTGCTGGAATTAGAGTAGAGTGTATCATACTCGGACATTCACTTCGGACAATCTCCCAATGATCTCAGAGCCCTTTCCTAGTTGAGCACACGCGCGTGACGTCATAGACAGGTGATCGCGACGCGACGGAGTGCGATGACGTCGTGCGGCGAGCGCTTGGGATTATCCATCCAGTCACTACGCGTCGCACCAACGCCCCACAGACGTCTATATAAGATGGCCCTCAATCCCAGCTTCACTAGAAACGTCCTCTCTTCCTTCACCATCAACTTCAATCACTGTATCTCATTCACTTGGATCATCCTACCGTAACGATGTCTACTCGAGTCGATTCTCCCGCTCCTCCCACTGTTCCAGCCGGCCAGTAAGTCACCACGACCAAACGTATGCACGGAGTATGTGGATGTAACAGATTTTCAGGAGTGACGCGCGCTTTGATACCTCCGTAGCTTGGGCACAGGCAGAGGCTTCCACCAACAAGCTCTCCAGGGAGATTGGTCAGAATGCGGCACAGATACAAGCTGCCGCAGGACAGGCTGCCGACGAAGCTCAAGTTTGTACTTTCGACGTCTGTGCGTGAAGCGTCCTATTGACGGGGGCATCTATCTATCACAGCGTCACGAACCTCAAGTAATCTCCGCAGTGAACCAACTGGAGGCTGGACGCGCTGTGAGCGAGAAGACAACCCAGGCTACCTCGCAGGGCATGTTCGACGTCGAGAACGCCAAAGCAACTGCTGCCAGCGCTGTTGAGCAAGCTAAGAATATGGCAAATAATGCTTACCAGAGTGCACAGGTACCTAATCTATGATATACTTATTGTACCAATGTCTGACTCGTACGCTGTTGCAGTCATTGTTCAATAATCCGCAATCGTCAGATACGTCAACAATGGGGAATGTGTCTTCCACCGTTCAGTCTACGGCTTCGAGTGCCTTCCAAACAGGCAAAGAGTACCTCGCATCGGCGCAAAGTGCTGTACAGCCCCACATTGAGAAGGCGAAAGATATGATGGCTGGAAGCCCCGGCTCGACACAACAACCGAGTGCTCCAGCAGCTAGCACAGCTCCGCTTGAGTCTGGCAACCAAGTCGTCGAGAATCCGTACCCCGCAACCACGACGGGACAGACGACCCGAGTCGGCGAAATCTGAGCATGGATCGGTTTGGAAGTGGACTGACTAGAATATTAGGTGTATCATAACGGTGTATTAGACAATTAATTTATGACAGATAAACGTCCTTCGGATGGCCCCATCGCAGGCTGGAATATAACTAATTATCAGTCATATCCTAATTCTTCGCAAACGCTGTGTTTTCTCATATTCCAACTCTTGCACAACCATCATGTACACAAATGCATCATGTACACAAATGGGAGCTTAGGTGACATGAACTTACTTTCAACCATGCGGACCTTGCTACTATTCTTCTTTCGGTGCACCGTCCATGACCATTGCGTGGGGCAATTGTACCATTCAATCTCCAGAGTTGGGCATGCATCTGCAAACTTACGCATCAAGGATGAAAGTCGCGGCGCATTGCAGGCTTCCCAGGTTTGTAGTAAGAAGTTAGACTTGTCGCCTATTGCTTCCAGGCTCAGATCGACATCGTCACCATAGACTTCTTTGACATCGTCTACATGATCCGCAAGCGGCCCGCGCGGAGGGCATGATTCGCGAATTCCTTCTACTCCTTTCGGGTGGGTGTGGTGCGGGTCAAAGTCGAAAGAACCCAGCTGCTCATATTCAAGCGAGAGCTTCCGCAAACACGACCAATGCCCTAGAACGTCAACACAACTCAACTGTGAGCCAAGTAAGTCCATAGCTTAACGGCATCGATGTTTCCACGATGCACCATAAAATTTGTGAAGCCCGAATTTGGATATGCGGCAGGATATGGGGTCTCAGATGTCAGCTGCAGAACCTCCATTCATGGACATCAGCATAACAGAGTTTTTTTTGCATGGCAATATATAACTACAAAACAATGCCCATTTGATATGATTGATGAAGTTTTTAGACCACCCATCTGTTATCATTGCACCAGTAATGCAATCACAACAGTAGTGCAATTATGGAACTTACAGCTGCTCCTCCTGTTACAGCTTGGAGGGGGGGGTTTCTTTTCTTTCCTAACTATTTGTCGTTGACCCTGTACTATACAACTGATCCCATCACTTGATGTTTCATCACCATCAAGTGTTTCATATCTATTATCTGTTACTTGTTGTCAAGGTATAGCCCTTGACTCAACTCCAAACCCTAATCCCAGTACTCACTTGTGATACTGGTAATTGCAAGTGTGAGCTTAAAGTGTAGCTTGTGACTTGAGAGCGGTTAGCTCAGAGAGTGAGTTAGAGTGAAGTAGCTAGGTAGACTGAAGTAAGATCAGACTGCCGTACTACGCTGTATTGCTCTGGTATTTATACATGTGGGACCAGGCCCCCGGGTACTACTGGTAGTACACCTAACACCTAGGCTGACTGATGCTC
>NW_012133453.1:90950-93220 GCF_000313525.1 Fibroporia radiculosa | reverse complement strand
GCGCGTGACGTCATCGCATACCTGAGCGTGTTGACCCGCACGCCCTTCTTCGCCCACTCGACTCCCAAACTGGCCGCCATGTGCTTCACGGCTGCGACGGAGAAAAAAATAGAGTATTAGACCTGCTCCGCGCGAGACAACAACCGCCGGTACGCACCCGCCTTGGCCGCGTTGTACGGCGTTTGTGGTTGCGGGATGTTCACAATCTGTGCGGGGTAAGACGGAGTCCGCGAACAACAATCAGTCATCGCTTACGTTTGCGCTCATGCTGCCGACCAACACGATGCTTCCTCCGCCCTGGGGTATCATGTGCCGCGCCGCTTCTCGCGCCGTGAAAAATGCACCGTGCACGTTGATGTCGTACAGTCGCTTTATCCGGTCAAACGGATAACTGAGACACCATATCAGCATTGTAGACCGCCAAGCAGAAGCGGTCGACGCACTCAAAGGCAGAGTAGTTCTCGACGATACCTGCAAGCGTGACTGTCAGAGCGCGGGCAGTCGTACACGGCGCATACACGCACCCGCAGAAGCAACAACCGAGTCTACGCGGCCGTACTCGTCCATGACCCGCCGGAACGCCTGCTGGACGGACAACTCAGACGAAACATCGCACCCGATGCCAACAACGCTGTAGTCGCTCTCGGTCATGTCACTGTCAACTTCACACCTTATCAGCACGCCGTCGCACAGCACACAGCAGCGAGATCCTGACCGCATGCAGACTTGACGAGGTCCCTGGCAGCGTCTGCCGCCTCTTCTTCCTTGAGGTCGAGGATCGCGAGTTGCGTGCAGCCAGACTGCACAAACGCGCGGCAAAATTCAAAGCCGAGTCCGCGCGCAGCGCCGGTGACCATGCAGACCTGTGAAGAGAGAGAAAAAGCGCACGTGTACGAGTCAGCGAAGGACAGAGATCATGCGGAGTGCAGAATAGACCTTGTTGGACATGGAAAAGTCGGGGAGGGTCTTTACTGCGCTGGCCTTAGCGACGACGCCGGGGCTGATGTTGGACTGGAAGCGGGCGAAGACGACATGGCGGGGGGGACGCCGTGCGAGGGCGAGGGATCGTGCGAGGGCGGGGACAGGGCGAGAGGCGAGCTGCGAGCTCATTACAGACGACGGCGAGGAGAGAGGAGGGAGGAGGTGCTGGCAGCGCGGGGGAAATGGAATTTATTGGGCGACTCGCGTCTCCACCTGGGCTCGGGAGAGAGCGTCGGACCGATTGGGCGAGTCCGCGGGGTCTTTTCCTCTTCTTGACATAATCGCGGGCAGCCAATCCGCGTGCACGCTGCCCGCCACCTGACCTGCAGCCGAGCCGCCTCGCCCGTCGCCGGCCTCCTGTCTGGCCGAGCGCGGAATGCAATGCAGCATAGGGTGGTATATGGGTACGTACGCAGACATAGAGCGAGAGGTATGTAGGGGACATGTGTCGAACAACGAACGTGGGTATCCGAACCACAGCAACGACTAAAGTAACCGAATAAACATCTCTAATACTGTATCCCACTAATGAAGAATAGGCCAGCCCCGCCGCGGCCAGACCGCGTTGCCAGATCAATTATATGCTCGAATGAATCCGATCCGAATGTAAGCAGAAAATGAGTGGACGAGCCAGTGAACGCACGCGGATATCCACCCGCACCCGCCGCCCTCGCTCCCTCCGCCGCCGCCGCCACCGCCCAGCTCACAGACACGCAAACTTGGACTTTCGTCGCTGCAGCTCGTCCATCCGGCTGTCCAGTTGCGCCCGCGCCCGCTCCTTCGCCCGCCGCTCCTCGTCCAGCTTGTGCTCCAGCGACTCCTTCTCCTGCACGATCGACCGCCGCACGTTCACCACCTCCGTCTTCGCCTCCGTCAGTTCCGCACGCAGCCCCGCGATCTGTCCGGTTAGGTTGTCCCGTTCCCGCGCCAGCTCCGTCGCTTGCATCCGTGCCTTGCGTACTGTGGGGAAGACAATCGTGTGAGCGATCACGACCGACTCCATTACGTGCACTCCGAAATGCACCGCAAGCGAACAATGAAGCGCGTACTCACGATTTTTCTCCGACTCGCCTAGCGACGACTCGAGCGTCGAGACGAGGTCGATGTGCGCCTGCAGGTCGCTCTCACAGTGGGTCAGCTGCTTGTTTAGCGTCTTGATCATCACCTCCTGCTCTTCAAGCTGTTTCGCTTGCTGTGCAACCTGCGCGACCACCTTCGAGTCCGTGGCCGTAGTCGGTGTCAGCGGGCCATTTACGAATGAGGGTGCGAGCGATGTTGTTGGTGTAGAA